>NC_073403.1:29922820-30222820 GCF_028641065.1 Leucoraja erinaceus
GTGTGTGGGCAGGGGGGGGTGTGTGTGGGCGGGGCTGTGTGTGTGTGGGCAGGGGGGGGTGTGTGTGTGGGCAGGGGGGGGTGTGTGGGCGGGGGCTGTGTGTGTGTGGGGGGGGGGCTGTGTGTGTGTGGGCGGGGGGGCTGTGTGTGTGTGTGGGCGGGGGCTGTGTGTGTGTGGGCGGGGGCTGTGTGTGTGTGGGCGGGGGCTGTGTGTGTGTGGGCCATCCTCAACTCCACTAAAGAAGTGATGGCGCAGGAAGAGGTGAACCGTCCGGGGGAGTGACAGGGGAAGAGACTAATCTGCGCGGTGCTGGAAGGCAGGAGAAGACATTGATATGTGCACACACAGTTTTAAAGATTTTTAAACCTCGCTAACTTTTACGACATTCAACCGATCAGAACAAAACTTGGTGCACTCGCAGCACAGGAGAACGGTGAACGAACTGGCAAAAAGTCGTAGCGCTATCGCAAACCGTTTGAAATAGAATGACCGCTAAACCGGAAGATAACAAGATCAGAGGTTTAGTTACGTATAAATGTGTGAAGTGCTAACACAGTGCAATTCTTTATCTTACAAACAATCCAATAGATTGTTGCCGTAGACCCGATCCTCGATTAGCAAATGGTTTACTGAGCCCGCGTGAAAGAGGCGCCATGTTTTGGTGCCATTTTACTGCGTTTGGCGGTATTTTCAGTCCACGCTGCAGTTCTTATGAGTGGTGCGTGTTGCAGGCAAGCCCCAGGCTGTTACAGGCCTCCAGCCATCTCCTTCCTTTCACATTCCTTTCCCATCTCACCTCACCTCCCTGACTGAACATATTTCCAAGCACCTGGTTGTCAATGATCAAAGGTGAGATGGGGAAGTGAACACATTGTCAGTGTTCAGAGTTAAGAACCAAGCTGTCACTAAATGCCTTTGAAGCAGGTCCAGGTTGGGAGAGACAAGACAAAAGGTGCAGGAGTAGGCCGTTCGGCCCTTTGCGTTGGAGGAGGTTATGACTGGAGGGAGGTGATGGAGTGGTGTTGCCGTGGTAGGTGCCTGCATCCTTCCATCAGGAAATAGGTTTGTTGGCCTGGATGGACTGTCTTTATTACTTAAAATCTCCATTGTTCATCTGCCAGCAGACAATATTAAGCTGAGGACGAGGAATATTTTCTAGAGCCAACTTTTTAAAATGTTAAAGATTTAATAGGAATCTGAGAGGTAACTTTTTCACACAAAGAGTTGTGGGTGCATGGAACAAGCTGCTAGAGGTGGTAGTTGAGACAGGGACAGGTACATGGATAGGATACGTTTAGAGGGATATGGACCAAACGCAGACAGGACTAGTGTAGATGGGACATGTTGGCCGGTGTGGGCAAATTGGGCCGAAGTGACAAGTTTCCACGCTGTATCACTCTATGACTCAATCTTTTTCTGTCAGAAACCGGTTTAGTTGCTAACTCTGTTTTTCACCGCTTCTTTACAGCTGCAGTCAACACATCAAGGTTTGGAGACCTGAGCACCTACCACACCATATTCTTGCTCACCATCCTTGGAGCCATGGCTCTCCTGGTCCTGGTGCTCCTGTGCTTGCTTCTCTATTACTGCAGGTAAACCCACCATTCATTGAATTGATTAATTTTCTTTGCAAGTGTTGTAATGTTTCTGTTCTTTGTCTGTTCACCCCCACCCCCCACACTCCCCCAAATCCCACCCCACATTACCTGTCTCTCAGCATCACTGGGTCCCTATAATACAGCAGAGTGAGACATGTTGGGGTAAGGACAATTTAACCCTTTGGACTAAGGTTTAAGGTGAAGGGGAACGATTTAATAGGAATCTGAGGGGTGACTTTTTCAAACAAAGGTTGGATTAGCTGCCAAAGGAGGTAGTTGAGGGACTATCGCAACATTTAAGAGACAGTTAAACAGGTACATAGATAGGACAGGTTCAAAGGGATATGGGCCAAATGCAGGCAGGTGGGACGAGTGTAGATGGGACATGTTGGTCGTTGTGGGCCGGTTGGGTAGAAGGGCCTGTTTCCACACTGTATGACTATGATTTCTGGACCTCCATGAGTTTTTGCTGTTATGGGCATCACTGACAAGGCCTGCATTTATTGACCATTGCCTTGGTGGAAAGCTGACCCCTTGGACATCTCACAGTGCTGTTGGAGAAAATGCCAGGAATTGGACCCTACAGTGACAATGGGCAGGATGGTATATGGATTGAAGGAATCCAGGTCTGTTAAATCTTTATCTTTCCCAGCAGTAGTATTGAGGTGGGCAGCCAGGTTGGAGGAGGTGGGGGGGTGGGGTTTAGAGTGAGGTGGGTGGTGAGTTGGTGGCACGGTCGGGTGGTGGGTGTTTGGGGTTGGTTTCTGCTACTGGGGCCTGTGTGTAGGTGGGTGTAGAGGTACGCAAACATTATGAAGGAGGGAACTGGTGCATTGATGGTCCATGTGGCAGGATGCCTAAGGAAGAGTAGATGTATACAAATAGGGCCTTCTCCAAGTAAGATCCCCAGAGCCAGGCCCTGACCAGTTTGGGGAAACTCCCTTTAAGTTGAGCTTCTGTCAAGCAAGCAACACCTTAAAAACTTATTGAAACAAGGAATCCATCTGGTTTATAAGATACAGTGTCTGGACAAACTCAGCAAGTCAGGCAGCATCTCTGGAGAACATGGATAGGTGACATTTTGACAATTTAGGTGGGGGCCATTCTGAATGGTTGGTGTGGCTCAGAGGGCCAATGGCAAGCGGGCATCAGAACAATTGATTGAGTGAAAGATACAGCATGAAAACAGACCCTTCGGCCCACCGATTCCTTACTGACTGCACTGGTTCTGTGTTATCCCACATTCTCATCCAGTCCCTACACACTGCAGGCAATTTACAAAGGCCAATTAACCTACAAGCCTCGCACGTCTTTGGGATGTGGGAGGAAACTGGAGCACCTGAAGGAAAGCCACGTGGTCCCAGGAAGAACGTGCAAACACCACACAGACTGCACCCGAGGTCAGGATCAAACCCGGGTCTCTGGCGCTGTGAGGCAGCAGCTCTACGAGCTGCGCCAATGTCATTGCCTGCACACCTTCCGTAGAACGTTGGCAAATGGTGCAACGATTCATGACGGGGCATCAAATTTATACTCTGGTGCATTGCAGCCCAGAACGTGGATCTTGATGGAGTTTTTTTGTCGAGATGGCAAAGGTGATCATTGAGGGTAGAAGAGTATGTCAATAAAGTCCCTCATGAGAGGCTGGTCCAGGAGATTTGGTTGCATGGGAGCCGCGGTGACTTTGGTGTTTGGATTCAGAAATGCTTACTCATAAATACAGAGGGTGTTGGTGGAAGGGAGTTATTGTGCTGGAGCTCCGTGACAGTGGAATGCGGCAACGATCTGTGCAGGAGACCTCTGCTGTTTGTGATGGGCATAAACGACTTGGACATAAATGTAGATGGTTCCTAAGTTTGCTGACCCACACAAAAATTGGTGGAACTGCAGACTGTGAGGAAGACTGTCAAAGTATACAGCGGGGTGTAGATCAGCTGTAGAAATGGGTGAGTAATGGCGTTTAATTCCAGCAAGTGTGCGGTGTTGCATTTTGGGAGGTTGAATACAGGGGAAAAGTAGACAGTTAAAAGAATGACCCTTAATAGCATTGATGTAGAGGGATCCAAGTCCATAACACATTGAGAGTGGCAAAACAGGTAGAGTGGTGAAGAAGGCACAGGTAGATAGAGTAGTGAAGAAGGCATATGGAATCCTTGGTTTAATTGGTAGGGGCATTGATCACAAGAATTAGGGAGTCGTGATGCAACTTTATAGGTCTTGGGTTGGCTGCATTTGGAGTATTGCGTGCAATCCCCAATACAGGAAGGATGTGAAGTCCTTGGACAAGGTGCGGTAGAGGTTTACCAGAATGATGTCTGGATATGTAGTTTTTATCCAGAAGGCGAGGTTGAACAGACTTGGATTGTCTTCTCTGGAACATCGCAGGTAAAGGGGACACTTGATAATTGTCTGTGAAATTATAAGAGGCATAGATAAGGTAGAGAGTCAGAACCTTTTTCCATTGGGTGATAATGTCATAGACTGGAGGGCATAGCTTTAAGGTGAGAGGGATACATTTTAAAAGACAAGTTGTGAGTGCCTGGAACACTGCCAGGGGTGGTGGTGGAGGCAGATACAATAGTGGCATTTAAGAGTTTTTTTTGTATAGGCACATCGATATGCAGGGATTGGAGGGAATTGGATCAAGGGCAGGCAGAGGAGAATAGTTTAGCTTGGCATCACGTTCACCACAGACATTGTGGGCCGAAGGGCCCGTTCCTGTGCTGTACTGTTCTATGTTCTATGTTCCCAGAGAGCAAGTTCCATTTTTGCACACGCTATAAACTCGACTTCCTGTCATGAAATAAACTCGCACCATTTGGCCACTTTCCACGGTAGATGCGTATCAGTATCCCCTCTCACTTGTATCCACCTATCACTTGCCAGGACTTGACCCACCACCACCTCTTTCCAGCTTTCCTCCACAATCAGTCTGAATTGAAAACCAGAGGACATAGGTTTAAGGTGAATGGGAAAATATATAGAAATCTGAGGGGCAACATTTGCACACAATATGGTGGTTGGTGTTTGAATTGTTTGAGTTTAATTCATTGTCACGTCTACCGAGGTTCAGTGAAAAGCTCTCGTTGCGTGCTAACCAGTCAGTGGAACCGGTTTTACATAAGCTGCATGTACAACTCATTCAGAGAGTTTGACAAAATCAAGCTGCAAGCCCTGTGAATCATGAGAGATGAAAGCACCAGTAGGTGGCGCTCTGAGCTTGGAGCCTCTCAGCCTGCGGCTCACACTGCCTCTGCTTGTCAGTACCCACACTGTTGTTTGATCACACAAATACTTTTATTCAAAAAAATAAAAATAAAAATACAACTTAGCACAATCAAAGACGGCCTATGTTGACTGTTTTACAAACAAACGATCATCAAATTAATATAACGCCAACTTTATCAACAAAATACTTAACCTGGGTGGGAGAACTGAACAACAGGATTCCCTGTTGCCCTGCATATCTCCTTAAAATGTTTCCCCTCTCATCTTATAGCAATGCCCTATCGTGTTGGACATTTCCACCCTGGAAAAAAAGCTCTGACTGTCTACCCTATCTATGCCTCTCACAATGTTACACACTTTGATCAAATCTTCCAACATTCCAGAGGAAATAATCCAAATTTATCCAAAGAAAGGCACCAAAGAATAGGTGACGTCTCGGGTCGAGCCCCTTCTTCAGTCTGAGAGTTGGGGAGAGGGAACAGCGAGATATGCAAAGGTACATAGAAACATAGAAAATAGGTGAAGGAGGAGGCCATTCGGCCCTTCGAGTCAGCACAGCCGTTCATTGTGATCATGGCTGATCGTCCCCAATCAATAACCCGTGCCTGCCATCCCTTGATTCCACTCGCCCCTAGAGCTCTATCTAACTCTTAAATCCATCCAGTGATTTGGCCTCCACTGCCCTCTGTGGCAGGGAATTCCACAAATTCACAACTCTCTGGGTGAAAACATTTTTCTCACCTCAGTCTTAAATTGCCTCCCCTTTCTTCTAATACTGTGACCCCTGGTTCTGGACTCGCCCAACATTGGGAACATTTTTCCTGCATCTGGCTTGTCCAGTCCTTTGATAATTTTATATGTTTCTATAAGATAACCCCTCATCCTTCTAAACTCCAGTGAATACAAGCCTAATCTTTTCAATCATTCCTCATATGACAGTCTCGCTATCCCAGTGATCAATCTCGTGAACCTACGCTGCACTGCCTCAATCACAAGGATGTCCTTCCTCAAGTTAGGAGACCAAAACTGTACACAATAGTCCAGATGTGGTCTCACCAGAGCCTGCAGAAGAATAGAACAAATGAATGAAAGATATGTAAAAGGACAGATCAAAGACAGCAACGAAGATCAAGGAAAGGTGGAGCCCACAATGGTCTATTGTTGGCTGTGGGGATCCAGGCCATTGTCACTGACTTGTCTGCTGCGAAGGTCTGGATGTACTTGCTATGATTTTTCTGCATTTATCTAGATTGGATAAACCTAAGTTGAGCTGAAGAAGGGTCCTGATCTGAAATATCACCTATTCATTTTCTCCAAAGGTGCTGACCCAATGAGTTACTCCCACATTTTTAATTTATTTTTGGATAAACTTGGATGGTTTTCTCTGGAATGTTGGAGTTTGAAGGGAGACTTGATGGAAGTACATGACACTGTGGGAGGCAGAGATAGGGTAGACTGTCAGAACTGTTTTTCCCAGGGTGGAAATGTCCAAGACTAGAAGGCATAATATGAGGTGGAAAGTTTAATGGCAATGTGCGTGACAAGTTTTATACACAGAGAGAGGTGGGGGCCTGGAAAGCATTGCCAGGGGTGTTGGTGGATATTTGTGTTTTAGAGGCTTTTAGATAGTTGCATAGAACTGCAGGGAATAGAGGGACCATGTACAGGCTGATGAGATCAGTTTACTTGGCATCAAACAACATCTGCAGTTCCTTGTGCCAGCATTGTGCAATTGTGGGCCAAAGGGCCTGTTATGTACTGTACTGTGCAATGCTCTACACAGGGAATAAATGGCAGGCAATGTGCCCATTATTTCCCGGTTGAGTGACAAGGATGTGTAATCTCCTTTCCATTGACTCCATTTATACCTCACGCTGCCTCGGCACGGCCAGCAGCATAATCAAGGACCAGTCTCACCCTGGCCACTCCCTCTTCTCCCCTCTCCCATCAGGCTAAAGGTACAGAAGTGTGAAAACGCACACCTCCAGATTCAGCATCAGTTTCTTCCCAGCTGTTATCAGGCAACTGAACCATCCTACCACAACCAGAGAAGGATGAGGGGGATTCTTATAGGAACATATAAAATTATAAAAGGACTGGACAAGCTGGATGCAGGAATAATGTTCCCAATGTTGGGCGAGTCCAGAACCAGGGGCCACAGTCTTAGACTAAAGGGGAGGCCATTTAAGACTGAGGTCAGAAAAAAACGTTTTCACCCAGAGAGTTGTGAATTTGTGGAATTCCCTGCCACAGAGGGCAGTGGTGGCCGAGTCACTGGATGCATTTAAGAGAGAGTTGGATAGAGCTCTAGGGGCTAGTGGAATCAAGGGATATGGGGAGAAGGCAGGCACGGGTTATTGATTGGGGACGATCAGTCCAAGGGGAGGTATGAGATTCATATTGCAAGCAGTGAGTTGCGGTTGCATCTTTAGCAGTGATGTATGAGTTCACCATTGTTTTAATTCAGTTAGTTTAGAGATGGAATGTACAGAGATACAGTTCCTTCGGCCCACTGAGTCCACGCCGACCATCGATCACCCGTTCACACAAGTTCTATGCAATCCCACTTTCTCATCCACTCCCTACACACTAGGAGCAATTTACAGAGGCCAATTGACCTACAAACCCGTACGCTTTTGGGATGTGGGAGGAAACCGGAGCACCCGGAGGAAGCCCACTTGGTCACAGGGAGAACATGAAACTCAACACAGACAGAGCCCGAGGTCAGAATCGAACCCGGGTCTCTGGTGCTGTGAGGCAGCAGCACTGCCTGCTGTGTCACTGTGTTGTTCTTCCAGTATATCAGAGTTTCCTCTAGGGCGTTTCATGGAATCATTAGCACTACAGTAGGAGTGTGTAAAGACTACAGGAGCGAGAGACCACCAGATTGTGCACCCATCCATATTTCCATTGGTCAAAGGAGGCCATTTAGCTCATTGTGTGCATGCCAGATCTCAGAGCAATCCCATTCCTCCACTTACATCCCTCTCACACATGCCCACTTGCATTCCCCTCATCCTCCCACCGGCCACCTACTCAAGGGGAAAGTAACAGAGGCCATTCCCCTACCAACCCACCCACCCTTGGGATGAGGGAAGATACCAGAGCTCCGCGGGAAATGTGGTTACAGGCAGAACAGGCAAACTCCACACAGGCAGCTCCGGACATCTGGATAGAACCTGAATGTACATTATGAGATGAATACTGGATTTATGTGAATGATTCATGCTGTGTTTCAGAGACCTCACTGCGGCAGTGGCCTAGGTTCGATCCTGACCTCGGGTGCTGTCTGTATGGAGTTTGCACGTTCTCCCTATGACTGCATGGATTTCCTCCGGGTGCTCTGGTTTCTGCCCGCATTCCCAAGACGTACAGTTTTATAGATTAATAGACCTGTAAATTGCACCTAGTGTGTAGGGAGAGAATGAGAATAGACAATAGACAATAGGTGCAGGAGTAGGCCATTTGGCCCTTCGAGCCAGCACCGCCATTCAATGTGATCATGGCTGATCATCCCCAATCAGTACCCCGTTCCTGCCTCCTCCCCATATCCCCTGACTCCGCTATTTTTAAGAGCCCTATCTAGCTCTCTCTTGAAAGCATCCAGAGAACCTGCCTCCACCGTGAGAAAGTGAGATAACATAGAACTAGTGTGAATGGGTGATCGATGGTTGGCATCGACTCAGTAGGTCCGTTTCCACATTGTATCTCTAAACTATATTAAATAAACCGATGGTGTAATCATATGCCGCTGGTAAAGATATAACAGGACCTCATTGCTTGCAAAATGATTCTAGAGACAGCACGGTGGTGCAGCGGTAGAGTTGCTGCCTTACAGTGCCTGATACCCAAGTTCAATCCTGACCCCAAGGGTGCTGTCTGTACGGAGTTAGTACGTTCTTCCTGTGGCTGCGTGGGTTTTCACCGGGTGCTCCGGTTTCCTCCAACACTCCGAAGACGTGCAGGTTTGTAGGTTAATTTGCTTCGGTAACATTGTAAATTTTCTGTTGTGTGTGTGTGTGTGTGTGTGTGTGTGTGTGTGTGTGTGTGTGTGTGTGTGTGTGTGTGTGTGTGTGTGTGTGTGTGTGTGTGTGTGTGTGTGTGTGTGTGTGTGTGTGTGTGTGTGTGTGTGTGTGTGTGTGTGTGTGTGTGTGTGTGTGTGTGTGTGTGTGTGTGTGTGTGTGTGTGTGTGTGTGTGTGTTAGTGTTAATGTGCGGGAATCGCTGGTCCCCGTGGACTCGGTGGGCAGCAGGGCCTGTTTTAGTGCTGTATCTCTAAACTAAACTAAACTAGTTAATTGTCACTGTCGTAAGGTTGCAACAATCCAACTCCAACACAAACGAGTTTAAAAACAGTGATAAATGATCTACATTCCCCAACCACGCTGGATCTGTGGGGAAGGTGATACCTGTACAAGCTGAGCTGGTTGCACCTGAACTGGAACAGGTTCAACATTGCTGTGGGGGTTTGTTAGCGCTGTTGGAGAGAGGTTAATTAACTCGTCTGGGGAATGAGGCACAGGGTAGAACGATAATAGTGGGTGAGGAATAGACAAAGAAGCTGGAAAACTAATGTCAATCCTAGCGGAAGAGCCTGCTTAGACTTGACTAAACGCACTGGAGGGAGGCAGAGTTGGAGTGTCACTGTTATACAATGCATCTGCCAGGTTGGGTGGTGGAACTGAAGCCAATGACTAGCAAATGGGAATGTGAAGTTGTTGCTGTCACAGAGATAGCCATAGAGTCAGAGAGTGACACCAGGGACATGCGGGTCAGGGGAAGCAGAGCCTCACCTGTCATACTCCCAATGAAAATAGCTGTTAAGAAAAGTAAAGAAAAATAATAATAAAATAAAATAATTATAAAGATTTTTCCACTGATCTGTGTTATAAATGTCATTTCTAAATTAATCTAATCATTTTTTATAGTAAAAATCTAAAAATTTTCACAGCTCCGCTGGAAATACAGGGAGAGATGAGAGGTGAGGCAGCGACGAGCTGAGCCTCCCCTCTGATTGTGCAACCCCATAGAAACTGGATGGAGCACGGGCAATAAGCGTGTGCCTGTTACTATCTATGTGTGTAATGTGTGTAAACCCCTTCATTTACATGTCCTTAACTTCCATAGTCCAGGTAACGTATTTCACATATAAAGATATTAAATTTGTGCTCGCTGTATATTGTAAATAGCTGCGATCCCAGCACCGAGCCTTGCGGCACCCCACTAGTCACTGCCTGCCATTCTGAAAGGGACCCGTTAATCCCTACTCTTTGTTTCCTGTCTGCCGACCACTTCTCTATCCATGTCAGCACTCTACCCCAATACCAAGTGCCCTAACTTTGCCCACTAATCTCCTATGTGGGACCTTATCAAATGTATGTATCTTAAGGGAAAAAGTAGCGTCCATTGGGATGCGATCTTAAACAAGTATTTCTATGGAATCCTTCACACAGATGCAGTTAATTTATGTGTTTAAGAAGGAACTGCAGATGCTGGAGAATCGAAGGTTACACAAAAATGCTGGAGAAACTCAGCGGGTGCAGCAGCATCTATGGAGCGAAGGAAATAGGAGCGAAGCCTTCAGTCTGAAGAAGGGTTTCGGCCCGAAACGTTGCCTATTTCCTTCGCTCCATAGATGCTGCTGCACCCGCTGAGTTTCTCCAGCTTTTTTGTGTAACCTACAGTTAATTTATCCCTGCTGTAATGTTGCTACACTCCTGACACAAACTACTTTGAAGTAGTCTAAAGAAGGGTCTCGACCCGAAATGTCACCCATTCCTTCGCTCCATATATGATGCCGGTCCTGCTGAGTTTCTCCAGCATTTTTATCTACCTACGATTGTGCCAGCATCTGCAGTTCCTTCTTAAACTTTATAACAATTATTATTGGTCCTATTGCACATTTTCCAGCCATTTCTGGTGAAATCGGTGCAGCCTATTGACCGATTAATAAAGTTTGAACTCATTTAGTAATACTTTATAATATAACACTTCTACAGCCAAGTATTGAGCTTGAAAAGATCAGCAACATGTTTGGAAGTTGTACCTGGATCACTGGGGCAGTTTTTGGCAAAAACCAGTGCAGACTCTTGACTGAGTATAAAGTTCTAACTCATTTAGAAATGTCTTTATAACGTAAAGGGCCTGTCCCACTTACGCGACCTTTACAGGCGACTGCCGGCACCCGTGATAGGTCGCCGAAATTTTCAACATGTTGAAAATTCAGCGGCGACCAGAAAGACGCTGGGACTCTTTGGAGACCACTCACGACCAAGGGGGTGAGAGGTCTCCTACGGTTGTGCGAGGTCTCCAAACAGTCGTAGCGTCTTTCCGGTCGCCGTTGAAGTTTCAACATGTTGAAAATTTTGGCGACCTATCACGGGTGCCGGAGGTCGCCTGTATAGGTCGTGTATGTGGGACCGGCCCTTAACACTTCTAAAGCCAAGTATTGAATTTGAATTGACCTGCAATATAAGTGAAAGTTGTCACCTGGATCACGTAGTTTCCATGTGGACTTGTGGTGACTTGACGCACCTAGTAATTTCACTAACAGTGTTTTTTAATTCAACAGGCGAAGATGTCTAAAACCACGGCAACATCACCGAAAATTGCAGATTGCTTCCACGTCGGACAACTCCAAGAAGGACCAGGCCACCTCCATGTCTCACATCAACTTGATCAGTACCAGCCACCTGGAGTCGGTGTCCTCCAACGGGGACATGGACATTCACACACCCATCCTGAAGTCCGCCTTTAGTACCTCTCGAGAGTTTGAGAGCTCTAGGGAAGAGTTCTTCAAACAGATTCCGTATAGGGATTCAGGTCCAAAGATGAGGCACATCAGCAAAGCATCCACTGACACTCTGGCCCACAGAGGGAATTCCAAGGAAGACTACCACAGGACGGTGGAGAGCTATCCGCTGAAGGTTGCAAGGTCCATGGATGCTTCAGGAGAGCTGGAACCGCCTCTGATGGATGACTACAGACGCAGCTATAATTCGATGGTCTCACAGCAACCAACAGACGAAAAGGGTAGAGAGATTCAGGGCCGGCGCGTTTTGGCTGAAAGTAAACTGTGTGCAAATGATCCACCCTCACCCCCCCCACTGCCACCACCTTTCGAATCTCTTGGTGGCCACAAAATGGATAATAAGACTTCGGAATACATGATGTCCCAATCTGTTGACCATCTGGCCAGGCCTACAACCCTGTCCCAGCACGGTCAACTAATCTTCTGTGGATCAATCGATCACATGAAAGACAACATGTACAGGAATGTAATGCCTACTTTGGTCATTCCCGCCCATTACGTGGGATTAACTTCCGATTATCCTTGCATGGACTCGTCAGCAAGCGGCCCAATGGAACAGATGGAGATGAAAGGGATGCAGATGGGAGTCCCATTGTCCCATCAGCCTGGAGCCCAGCAGTATCAACACCAAGGCCAACAGGCGACCCCTCAGTCAGACGATGGAGAAGACAAACCCTGGGGCCCCCATTCCTCTTCCATGAGCGGCCCAATGGCGGTATTGCTGAACGAGTCAGCGATGGCACAGATGAATGGGGAGCTGCAGGCATTGACCGAGAAGAAGTTCTTGGAGCTGGGGGTGAAGCCTCAGCACCCCAGGGCCTGGTTTGTGTCGTTGGATGGCAGATCCAACGCTCACGTTCGGCACTCCTACATCGACCTGCAGACCGGGGAGAGGATCGGCAGCAACGACGCCAGTCTGGATTCTGGTGTGGACGTGAACGAGACCAAGGCTGGGAGGAAGCCCAAGGAGGAGCGGGAGAGGCACGGTCCCGGAAACATGGCCTACAGCAAACTGGTCTACGTGGAGGACAATGAGCAGAGCAGCAGTGAAAGCAGAACGGCGGTCTGCTCGCCAGAGGACAACTCGCTGACTCCTCTGCTGGAGGAGAGCTCCGAGCACAGGCAGACCCTCCATCGAGAGCACAGCAGAGGCAACAGCATGAGGAGCAGCATGAGCGAGACCCGCAGGGATTCCACCACCAGCCCAGAGGAGGAGATGCAGGATCAGTCTGAAGGGGGCGACGACCAAGGGGAGAACAAAAAGAGTCCTTGGCAGAAGAGGGAGGAGCGGCCACTGATGGTGTTTAACCTGAAGTGAACGGGCCTACTTGACTTTTCCAACACCTTGAATTAAATCTTCACAAGTTTTTTGAAAGCGCATCAGCATCCCGTGAGAAAACCTGAGCACAAACAACGGAAGTCGATGAAGTCTAGAGTAACAAAACCCAACATGCCTCTTGTATTAGGACCCTTGGACCCAGGGAGCAGCAAAATCATTCTCCCAGAACTTGTGCAACATTATATCGCTAAGCTGAAACAATGGTTGAAAAGGAGGGAAGGATCTCAGTGACGCAACTGCATGTCTTCTGTAAGGGCGGATTGGACAAGCATTCATGTTGTCTTTAGAACTTATAACTGAGTTTTTGTAAAAAAAAAAAAGTCATTGTGGTACCAACCCACACAATAAACTCACTGAATTTTGTTTTTCCTGAGGAAGATGAAAAGACTATATAAAGGTTCAGTCCTTTTTGTTATTTTAATTGGAACAACCCTACCAAATGAAGCATTTTCATGCTTGAGGATCAGTAATTTTACATGTCATGGCTTTTTTGAATCGAGGCTTTTTTGGAAGGTAGATTTTCTTTTCCTTTTTGTGTACCGTGCTTTCCTTAACTTGACCCCAAACCATCTCCAGTAGCAGACCACTTAGATCTGGTCCAGGACTCTCCAAGTGCCTTCTTTATGTCTAAGTTGTGCAAAAAAAACCGGAGGGAAAGCAACTCTTATTGACTGTACCGATGTGAAGTGGAGAGTGGTGATCAGGAGCCTGAAGTTAGGAAGTCAAAGATTTTTATACTTGTTTTGTAATGTTTAATATGTGCAGAAACAGCTAAAGAAATGTATCCCCATTGCCACTGTGATTTCTCCTGGACTCTGGTCAATATACCAGGTAGGAAACGCTAATCTGTATACAATTTGTTCACAACAGCGTTTAATAAGTAAATTTCATCTGTTGATTACTTAATCAATATGGGAGATGAAAGATGAGAAGGAGTCCTATTAATGATAATAATAATAATACATTTTATTTATGGGCGCCTTTCAAGAGTCTCAAGGACACCTTACAAAATTTAGCAAATAGAGTAAAAACATGTAAGCGGAATGAAATAAATAGTAAAGACATCACCAGTACACAAATTAAAGACCGAATTCAATCCAAAGACAAAAATCAAAAACACAATATGAAGAGAGAGCAGCGGCAGCTAAAGCGCGCCAGCGTGCACGCTCCCTTCCGGCAGCCATCTTGGACACAAGAGTAAAATAATCATTTACACACAAAAAAACAATGATGCATTTGTAAATCTTTTGTGTAGATCAGCTAATGTACGTGACTACTGGAATTCTGCTGCAGCGATCCTAGGTGCAAGGCTGGAGTGGCCAGTTCACGGGGTGGAATGTGTGGGAAAAGTGGGACAAATGTATCCATTTGTCCTGAAGATAAGAGTGGGACAGTGACGGAGGGGAGGAGGTGTGGGCCAGTGCCTTGAAAATGGGCAGCCCTCTGTTTATTGTCCTCGTGGGATATGTGGGGGTCCATGAAGACTTACGATGGTGAGGTCCATGAAGGTTATGGCATTGGTCCATGGAGACATGATGGTGAGATCCATGAAGAGTTATGGCATTGTTCCATGGAGAGGAGGATCCTTCGATTGAGGACGGACCCATTTCATATGTAGATGCAAGGAACTGCAGATGCTGGTTTACAGAAAAGGACACAAATTGCTGGAGTAACTGAAGCGGGTTAGACAGCATTTATAGGTGATGGTTCCAACCGAAAAAGTCGCCTATCCATGTTCTCCATAGATGCCACTTGACCCACTGGAGTTAGTCCATGTTATGTGTAGTTTGGGATGATACAATATTACTGGGACAGTGTCTACCATGTTCTGGATGCGGCTTGTTGGAGCAAGTCAAAGGGTGAAACATGGGGGTGAGTAACAGGTTTGAAGAGTATCCCATCAATGAGGATTCTTCACTGGTTTTCCCAGGACCATTACTGCCGTGAGATTTGCTCACTGCCCTATACCCACACAGCTCCTCCACCTCTTGGTATCGAGGTTGTTTAGGCCTCCATGAGAAACCAAATTCATCGCATCCTGCTGTCCCAATGCAGCTGTGACCAGGGAATCAATGTAGGTCAGGTCTCCCCCACTGATCAACCACACAGGTCTGCCAACTAGACCCTTACACCAGTCATTGTAAGTAACACACTTGCAACTCAATTGTTCTGTCATTTAAGGATAAATGATTTTATTTTCTTCAACGTATGAATTAGTTGTTAAATCAACTTGAACCGAACGGTAAAAGACAATTTTACTTCTTTTGAATCCCTTTAGTTTAATATCTACGAGCACTATATACTTCTGAAGATGACTGATTTGTGGTTGAAAACATAATAAAATATTTAATTAGGGTTTTCCAAACAAGTATTTATTTGTTCCTATTTGGGCATTGCCAGCAAGGTCAGCATTTAAAGCTTGTTGCAAAATGTTGTATGAAAGGGTGATGAGTGGCCTTTCTAAACCACTGCAGTCCCTGTTGTGAAGATATTGCTATTGATTCAGCCCCATGATTTTATTTCCAGGAAGGATCAGCTATATTCTTCCAAACTGAGTTATAAAGTCATAGCTTGGAAGCAGGCCCTTCATCCCAACTTGCCTTTGCTGACCAAGATGCCACATCTACAGATGTCCCAAACCTGCTCATGTTGGGCCCATATCCCTCTAAACCTTTCCTATCCATGTATCTGTCCAAGTATCTATTAAATGTTGCTATGGTAGATGCTTCAACTACCCCCCCCCTGGCAGCTTATTCCATAAACCCACCAGAAAAAGGTTGCCCTTTAGGTTCCTATTAAATCTTTCCCTTCTCACCTTAAACCTACGTCCTGAGGTTCTTGATTCTCCAACTGGGTGAGAGACCCTGTGTATCAATGCTATCTATTCCCCACATGATCTTATATACTCGCTCCTCATTTCCCTGCGCTCCTAGATAGGAAGTCCAAGCCTGCCCAGCCTCCCCCTGTAGCTCAGGCCCTCGAGACCTGGCAACAGCCTCGTTCCTCCAGCACTTTGTGCTTTGCTCTGTACAGTGTGCTCCCTTCAAAGTTCAGCTTGTGTGTGATCCTGTGCTTTGACTCAATTTAGCAATAGGTAGCTGCAGGAAATAGATCTGACATGTTTGCTTTCTTTTTATGGATCGAGTATTTCCTGTTGAATAACTGGATATAGAGTATGAACACATATTGCATATTGCTAGATGTGGGTTCAAACACAGCTCGGGGTGATGGGGCGGTGGGTGGGTGGGTGGGGGGAGGAGATATTTCATCTGAACATATCCAGTAACTTTAGCCACAGTTTGCAGGACATACTACAATTGAACCCAAGTCAAAATCCCATGGTTGAAACAAAGAGAACAAACTTTACTCCAATAACCCCTGACACCCTGTGTCACTGACAGATAGTATTCCAGTGATCATTAAGGTGAGAAAGACCTGGAAATGTCCCTCCCCCGATGTGATTGATTCATACTAAAGAAAATAATTTATTTGCAATACTGAATCTGACTATTAAAGACATAAACCATCTGGAACTTGTATTTAATTAATTGGCAAGCTGTTAGGTACCCACTCCCAATAGGATAACAACTCTGAAATAATTCCATTTCTCGGGAAAGGTACATAAAAACAGGACAAAAGGACTTGGAATAAGCCCAGTTGGCATTTCAATATTTGGTGGATCCGAATGGAACTCATGTCTGTCTTCATGGAAGAGACTAACTGAAGGAGACTTGTCTAGCCTTCCCCGTACAGCCCTGTTACCTGGTGCACCATAATCTTTCTGCTCTCCATTACAGCCAGGAACCATAGATTTCAGTGAGCAGCTGGGTGGCATGGTGGCGCAGCAGTGGAGTTGCTGCCTTGCAGCGCCAGAGATTCAAGTTCGAGCCTGACCATGGGTGCTGCCTGTACGGAGTTTGTACGTTCTCCCCTTGACTGCGTGGGTATTCTCTGGGTGCTCCGGTTTCTTCCCACACTACAAAGACAATAGACAATAGGTGCAGGAGTCGGCTATTCGGCCCTTTGAGCCAGCACCGCCATTCATTATGATCATGGCTGATCATCCACATTCAGTACACCGTTCCTGCCTTCTCCCCATATCCCTCGACTCCGCTATCTTTAAGAGCTCTATCTAACTCTCTCTTGAAAGCATCCAGAGAATTGGCATCCACTGCCTTCTGTGGCAGCGAATTCCACAGATTCGGAACTCTCTGGGTGAAAACATTTTTCCTCATCTCCATTCTAAATGGCTTACCCCTTATTCTTAAAAAGCGGCCCCTGCTTCTGGACTCCCCCAACATCGGAACATGTTTCCTGCCTCTAGCGTGTCTAATCTCTTAATACTCTTATATGTTTCAATATGATATCCTCTCATCCTTCTAAATTCCAGTGTATACAAGCCCAGTCGCTCCATTCTTTCAACATATGACAGTCCCGCCATCCCGGGAATTAACCTGGTGAAGCTACGCTGCACTCCCTCAATAGCAAGAATGTCCTTTCTAAAATTAGGGGACCAAAACTACACACAATACTCCAGGTGTGGTCTCACCAGGGCCTTGTACAACAGCAGTAGGACCTCCTTGCTCCTATACTCAACTCCTCTCGTAATGAAGGCCAACTTTCTTCACTGCCTGCAGTACCTGCAGGCTTACATTCTGCTACTACTTACTGATGTACAAGCACACTCAGGTCTCGTTGCACCTCCCCTTCTCTTAATCTGACACCATTCAGATAATAATCTGCCTTCCTGTTCTTGCCACCAAAGTGAATAACTGCACATTTATCCACATTATACTGCATCTGCCATGCATCTGCCAACTCACCCAACCTAGCCAAATCACCCTGCAGCCTCATAGCATCCTCCTCGCAGCTCACACTGCCAACCAGCTTTGTGTCATCCGCAAACTTGGAGATGTTACATTTAATTCCCTCGTCTAAATTGTTACTATATATTGTAAATAACTGGGGTCCCAGCACCGTGCCTTGCAGCACCCCACTAGTCACTGCCTGCCATTCTGAAAAGGACCCGTTAATTCCTACTCTTTGCTTCCTGTCTGCCAACCTGTTCTCTATCCATATCAATACACTACCCCCAATACCATGTGCTCTAATTTTGCACACTAATCTCTTGTGTGGGACCTTGTCAAAGGCTTTTTGAAAGTCCAGATACACTACATCCACTGGCTCTCCGTTATCCATTCTACTTGTTACATCCTCAAAAAATTCCAGAAGATTAGTCAAACATGATTTCCCCTTCATCAATCCACGCTGACTTTGACCGATCAGTTCACTGTTTTCCAAATGCACTGCTATTACATTTTTAATAATACGACCCAAGTATTTTCCCCACTACTAATGTGTCAAACTGGTCTATAATTTTCCGTTTTCTCTCTACATTTCTTAAAACACACGCAGGTCACGGGATGAATGTACAAACTCTGTACAGGTAGCACCCATGGAGAGAATCAAACGCGAATCTCTGGCGCAGTAACTGTACCGCTGCGTAGCGTACCTCTTTAGGGATGTTTTGTTCGAGGGAAGTTGTCGATCTTCTCGTTATGAATTTAGTGCAGGTGGAGCGTGCGATCGCAGGCAAACTTTGTTCTTCAGCAAAACGCTGACAAGTGGCGAAACTGTCGTCCTCAGGCCAGGCTGAGCTCTTGCCACAGAAACCCACAAGGCCAGAGGGTTGCTGGTGGCATCAGCACCCTTATTTTTCACTCCTGGTTCAAACCCATAAACTACCCCAGCTGTTGTGAAATAACCACAACTCTCCCCATGATAGACCAGAGTAGTAGGCCCCCTTAGGTCATGACTGACCATGGGTGATGCATCCTGGTCGGATGCAAGCCTGGACGATGTCATATGGAGGACAGGCTGCTGCCCATGCAGCACATCCCCCTCTCCACATCGCTAATTGATCCAAAGGAACAGCAGGGCCGTTACAGTTTGGCACCAGCGCCATCGCAGGAGATACCAGAGCGAGGTTGTAGACTTAGGGGCTCCGACTCCGGATTTTCTTGAGGTTTACACCAGGAGCCTTTTCCATGACTGGATATGGCCACAAGGCAGGGAGGTTTTAAATCAGAGTTTTCCCCTCCCCTAGATGGACTGCCTTCCCAGGTTGACGAGCCCCATCTGCCCGAGACTCGTGGGGGCGGGAGCATCTACATTCCCGTGCAGGTCTATAGCATCTGCTCACTGCCCACAAGTAGTGGGCAGGTGCTATAGACCAGAGTAGGCCAGAGGTATTAAGGAATGTATATTTTTAACATGTTTTCATTTTTAAACAAAAAGCCTATTGACTGCTGTGAGGGAGGGGGAGAACAAACGAGGGCTCAGCGTGGGGGGGAGGGGATACTTTGTCAGTGGCCTTTATGTGGCAACTATTTGCATACTTCGGGTATGCAAGCTAAGACTTTCACTGTGACATAACACATGTGACTATAAAGTATTCCATTTAATTAAGGCACTCTAGCTTTACTGTTCATGCACATATTAAACACTGTAATTTTAGGCTCAAGACAGGAACTACTTTAAGAGTTATTGGTATTGTAATTGTGGACGCGTTTTTCTAACCTGATAGACATTTGTCTTTGTGCCATCGGTTCACATCTCCTTTGGAGAGTTCATGTCATTGAGTTTCAGATATTGTGCCACAACTAAGGGAAGATGAATGATATGGGACTGTTTTTACTGGATGTGTTGTATGTGTGGCTACATTTTAAACTGATTATTAGTGCTAGTGACTCAGTGTCTCTCGTTTTATTCTTGGCCACGTTTTTTTTTAAATGAAGTGGTCTTGAACAGAGATGTGTGCTTGCTTCCAGTTTGCTCTGATCTTTTCAAAGAAAACATGGTGAAAATTCTGTGCAATCTTTTTTGCTTGTTCCTAAAGTAAAATTGTTAAAATAAAGCTTATTAAAAACATTTTTGACAAATGAATAGATTTCTTTAAACTGAATTAAAAATTTCAAGTGTTGCGAAGCGATATACAGACATTGGAATTATATAAAGTTGAAGTGTTTTGGATCTCACTTTTCCTCCCCCTTCCCTTACCACTAGAACAAGGTGGGGTGGCATGGTGGCACAGCGGTAGAGTTGCTGCCTTACAGTGCCAGAGACCCGGGTTCGATCCTGACTGCGGGTGCTGTCTGTACGGAGTTTGTCTGTTCTCCCTGTGGGTTTTCTCCGAGATCTCCGGTTTCCTCCCACGCTCCAAAGATGTGCAGGGTTGCAGGTTAATTGGCTTTGGTATAAATTGGAAATTGTCCATAGTGTGTGTAGGAAAGTGTTAATGTACGGGGATCACTGGTCGGTCGGCCGAAGGGCATATTTCTGTGCTGTATCTTTAGACTAAAAAACTAGGAAGGTTAGAGTTTGGCTTCTAGGCTGAGCTGAACAAGTGACACTAACGAGGCTGATTTCAAACATTGTAGTGTTGCCTTGCATTTCAGCTCCCACAGAACCATATTGCCCAGGGTTGGTGCAAGCATCCTATGATGATGCCAAACCAATGGATAATTCTTGACCTGTAGAGGAAGCAGCAGATTTCCTGCATGTTGGAGTGAAGGGATATCAGGTGTAGACTGGTATGGATTCAGCTATGAGACCCCCATGGGTGAAATAGGGTTTAGAGATAAGCAAAGAATTAACATTTAGCCAACCATGGAACCACATGCCAGTGAACAGGTTGGTATATCAGGTAAGCAAGAGAGAAAAGAAAGCTTTGGAAGACAATTACCATTTGTGATAGTGACATTTCCACATGAGAAAATGTGATGAACATGCCCTGCCTTTTGCTACTCACGCTGCACACATCTGTGAATCTATTCAATTTTCATAATATAATCTTGCTTCCATCAATTTTACTCTCTCCACCACAGAATGGAAAGGTATTTACTCTTAGAGTGTATCATAGTCTATTCTTAACCTTTAAGATAGTCCTAAAGTTGTTTCATTTAGATCAGGGAAACAGGAGATCGTTTTTTTTACTTAAAAATGTAGAATGTACTACATCAAATGTGAATACACTGAATGAGTTGATGTCTGAGGAAAGCATTGGGCAGCTACAGGAAATTACAGAGTTGTGGATGTAGCCCAGACCATCACACAAACCTCAACTCTATCTACACCACATGCTGCCTCGGCAAGGCCACCAGCATACTCACGGTCCACTCTCACCCCGATCACTCTCCTCTCTCCGCTCCTGCAAGGCAAGGGAACAAAAGTTTGAAATTGAATACCTCCAGATTCATGGACAGTTTCTTCCCATCAGGCAACCGAGCGGTCCTCTCATCACCGAGTGTGGCTCTGACCTCCCATCTACCTCATTGGAGACCTTGGATATATCTTTGGCAGACAAAAATGCTGGAGTAACTCAGCGGGTGAGGCAGCATCTATGGAGAGAAGGACCTGGCGACATTTCGGGTCGAGACCCTTCTTCAGACTGATGTCGGAAGGGTGGAGGGATGGGAAAAAGAAAGGAAGAGGCGGAGACAGTAGGCTTTTTGGGGAGCTGGGAAGGGGGGGGGGGGGGGGGGGTGGGGGGGGGGGGGGAAAAGAAAGGAAGTGGGCTGTGGGCGGGCGGGGAAGGGGGGGGGAAGGGGGGGGGAAAGGATTACCTGAAATTGGAGGTCAATGTTCATACAAATGTACTCATGTAAACTCCCCAAGAAAAATATGAGGTGCTGCTCCTCCAATTTGCGCTGGGCCTCACTCTGGCAATGGAGGAAGCCCTTGGACAGAAAGGTCAGATTGGGAATGGGAGGGGGAGTTGAAGTGCTGAGCCACCGGGAGATCAGGTTGGTTATTGTGAACTGAGAGGAGGTGTTGAGCGAAGCGATCACCAAGCCTGCGCTTGATCGCACCGATGTAGAGCAGTTGAACTATCTTTAATCAGACTTCAACGTTATATCTGTGCACTAAATATTGTACCTTTCATCCTTTACCTATGCTCTGTAGACAGCTTGATTGTAATCATGTACAGTCTTTTCTATGAATGGATAGCATACAAATAAAAGCTTTTCACTTTATTTTGGTCATGTGACAATACTAAGTGCAAATTAAACAAGTCACACTGATAATCTTCCCCCCACACTTGGTTCTTCCCAGGGTAGGCCTCTGTTCTTTGGGCCACAAATATTTTTAACAGCACTGATCCAAACTAAGTTGTGATTTATCAGTCAGCTGCTGGACCTCGTGCTTGTCACACAGTTGTGGGAGGTGACAGTGGTGCGGTTGCAGTGAGCGCGGGTGGTGGCGTTGGCGGGAGGTCCTGCAGCCGGCGGTGTGTGCGAGCTCAGTCTGCAGCTGCTGCACGAGTGAGTGGCGGCCATTAAATAAACCAACAGCATCATTCAGCCCTTCGTGCCAGCACTGCCATTCAATATGATCATGGCTGATCATCCACAATCTGTACCCCGTTCCTGCCTTCTTCCCATATCCCTTGATTCCACTAGCCCAAAGAGCTCTATCTAACTATCTTTTGAATGCATCCAGTGCCTTCTGAGGCAGAGCATTCCACAAATTCACTCTCTGGGTGAAACAGTTTTTCCTCATCTCAGTTCTAAATGTCCAACCCCTTAATAATTTTATATGTTTTTATAAGATCCCCTTTCACCCTTCTAAATTCCAGTGAATTGAAGCCCAGTCATTCCATTCTTTCATCATATGACAGTCCCGCCATCCCGGGAATTAACCTTGTGAATCTACACTGCACTCCCTCAATAGCAAGTATGTCCTTCCTCAATTTAGAGACCAAAACTGCACACAATACTCTAGGTGTGATCTCACCAGGGCCCGGTACAACAGCAGAAGGATCTCTTTGTTCCTATGCTCAACTCGTCTCATTATGAAGGCCAACATGCCATTAGCTTTCTTCACTGCCTGCTGAACCTGCATGCTTACTTTCAGTGACTGATGTACAAGGACACCCAGGTCTCGTTGTACTTCCCCTTTTCCTAACCTGACACCATTCAGATAATAATTTGCCTTCATGTTCTTGCCACACATTTATCCACATTATACTGCATCTGCCCACTCTCCCAACCTATCCAAGTCACCGTGCATCCTCATAACATCCTCTTCACAGTTCACACTGCCACCCAGCTATGTGTCATCTGCAAATTTTCTATTGTTACTTTTAATTCCTTCATCTAAATCATTAATATATATTGTAAATAGCTGCAATCCCAGCACCAAGCATTGCGGCACCCCACTAGTCACTGCCTGACATTCTGAAAGGGACCCGTTAATCCCTACTGTTCGTTTCCTGTCTGCCATCTAATTTTCTATCCATGCCAATACCCTACCCCCAATTTTGCCCACTAATCTCCTGTGTGGGACCATACAAAGGCTTTCTGAAAACTCTCCCTTATCCATTCTACTTGTTACATCCTCAGAAAATTCCAACTTTGTCCAACCTCTCTTTGTAGCTAATCCCCAAGCAACATTCCGATAAACCTTGTCTCCGCCCTGCACATCCTTCAGTTAATGGTGCGACCAGAACTGCACGTTCCAAGTCTGGTCTAAGCAAAGTCCTATAAAGTTGCAACATGACTCTCTAACTCTGATACTCAATGTCCTGGGTTGTGAAGACAAGCATGCCATATGCCTTTTTCAGCACTCCATTCACTTGTGTTGCCACCTTCAGGGAGCTGTGCACTTGGGACACCAAAATCCCTCTGTACATCAGTGCTGTTAAGGATATTGCTAAGTTAATACCTTCTCATTGCATTCAACCTCCCAAAGTGTAACAGCTCACCCCTGCACAGATTTAGTTCTATCTGCCATTTCTTTAGGTAATCTATATCCCATTGAATACTTTGAGAACCTGGAGCTGTGCAGCACAGGCACAGGCCCTTTGCTCCACAATGTTTGTGCCGAACATGATGCCAAGTTAAACTGATCTCACATGCCTGCACATGATCCATATCCCTCCATTCCCTGCACTTCCATGTACATATTCAAAAGCCTCCTAAAAACCACAATCATATCTGCCTCCATCTCTACCCCAGCGGCACATTCCAAGACCCCACTGTGTAACCCCCCCCTCCACTGTTATGGTATTCCACAAGATGAATATTAACCCACCCCTCAAACATAAAATTGGTACAATCTATTTCATATGGATGATGAGTAATATGTGACCATCTTATTTTGAGTAAGCCCTCTGTAAGCCAGTCTGCAGTTGAGGAGCAGAACTTGCACCAGGTGCAGCCATTTTGTTTTGTCTTGTTGCCCAAAATCAGTCTTTGTTTCTTTGGTAGACACAAAATACTGGAGTAACTCAGCGGGTCAAGCAGCATCTCTGGATTGAAGGAATGGATGATGTTTTGGGACAAGACCCTTCGCCCGACTCTTGATTCCTTTTAGAATCACCGTTGTGCAACTGAACAATGGCACCTTTACCCAACTCACTCACACTAAACACAAGGTTTATCTATATCTTTCCAAATAAGTGTCCAAATGCCTTTTAAATGTTGTAATTGTATTTTGTCTACCACTTCCTCCATATAATTTCAGTTTTAGTTTATTGTCACGTGTACCAAGGTACAGTGAAAAGTTTTGTTGCATGCTATCCAGTCAGCAGAAAGTCAATACATGATTAATACATTGTGTCAATAACATTCTTCGTTCACTAGCTGAGTTCCAATCCCTCAGCAAAACAGAAACGCTGTTGAAGGTAGGTCAAGTCTGCTCAAAAAGAGCAGCCAGCCGAAACTCTCCACGGCCCTATGCGACCAACAGTCTTAAAGTCACGCAGGATTCTTCAGGACCCTCTCCAGCTACCAAATGTCCAGCTTTTTAATTGCTGATCACGGACTAGGAACCATATGAAATGAAATAACCTTCTATATGCTTTTTTATTGAAGCACGTAGAAAGCATTTAAAAATATTGCTATTGTTGCAAGTGGGACTGTGATTTGGCAGTGTGTGTCTGTGAAATGCTGTGTTGAATTGTTGTGCAGTATGCGGCAGTGCGTTATTACCACTACCACCCTGGGTAAATAACTATATAACATCCCAACTCCTATATTAAATGCCTCTGCCTATATATGCAATCATGCCAAATGCCTTCTTCACTACCCTATCAACCTGGGTCACCATTTCAGGGAGCTATGACATTTCAGGGAGTTCTACCCATCAAAATTCCTGGAGGTCCCTGTAAGTTATGTATAAATCCTGTTTAGTATTTAACTTGTCTGCCTTTAATCCTCCCTTTAATTTTTAGTTTATCCAAAAGGCATTTTTTTAAAAACAATATCCATCAGGAAGGAAAAGTTTGTCCCTACTATTTGAAATATCTTTAGGCTATTTTGTGTTCACTAAGAATGATGTAAAGTAGTGGATTTGTTTCCCGTTAATTTTCCTTTCTCACTATGTCACACACTCCCAAACTACCCTCGCCTCCTCCTGTCATATTTGCAGTGCTAATTTAGTAGCTCTGCTGATTTATAGATAATAGCTGCTCTATGATACATAATTATGCAGTCATTTGTATCAAGTAGCATCTAAGAAACTAAATTAAACGTCACCTCTTCATGTTCTGCAGAAATGCTACCTGACCCACTGAGTTACTCCTGCGCTGTGTTTTTTTGGCAAGCTCAACTCATGTTATAATTGAGTTAATTTGATTGTCTCATCCGAATCCTCAATGCAGAATGAGAAGAGAACACCCTAATTAACACAAAATATGGCCTTTGCAATAGTAGAACACATTCAAATGTATATAACCTCAGGGACAGATGCCTTTCACCAGAGCAGCCATTTTATTCCATTGGTAATGAGGTCCTGATGGAGCAGTCGGACTACAGAGGTTTTCAAATCAGTTCAATTTTATTTTTAAGAAAGAAAGCCACACCGTACAAGCAATAACAATTTCCATCATGAAATTTCCCTTTGCAGTAAACCAAAAGCCATAGAGCGCCATCTCTTCTATCAAGTGAGTGATGCTCAGAATCCACCAGATGACCAAGTTTCAGTGAAAAGGTAGCAATGAAGTGCTTTAAATGAGTGGCCACCATGGAACGGTCTGATTAATGAATTGCATTGTTTTGCAGATACAAGTATTCAAAACTGCTAAATCTGAAACTCTCATTTCAAGCATTGTTTATTATAAATGAGCAAAAATAGAAAATTACTGCCATTAATTCAATTTATGAAACTATGCACCTCATTTGGAGTGTTTAATAACAATCCAGAACAAATAATTAAACAAAAGCTACTAGTATAGAACACCAAAAAGGAGCAGGACATATGCTGTGTAGGAACTGTAGATGATGGTTTATACCAAAGAAAAACACAAACAATTGGAGTAGCTCAGTAGGTTTGGAGAAAAAAGGTGACGTTTCGGGCCAAGACCCTTCTGCAGACAAACTTGTTTCTCTCACCCCCGACTCAGTCTGTAGAAGGGTCTTGACCCGAAATGTCCAAGTACAAATCCATAGATCCTTGATGGGTTAGTGCAAATAGTTGGGAAGGCATGTGGAATATTGGCCTTCATTAATCAGGCCACAGAAGTAGGGAGGTTATGCTCCAACATTATAAACCATTTTGTCAGAACTTGGTTTAGAGTACTGGGTGCAGGACTCACCACTAAGCCACAGGAGGGACGTGTTTGCACTGGAGAGGGTACAGAGGAGATTCACAGGGATATTGCCCATGATGGAGCATTTCAGTTGTGAGGATGGCTTGAAGAAGCCATTTATTTTTCCCCACTGGTATTGAGGAAGTTAAGAGGGAACATGATTGAGGTGTACGAATATAGTTAAGGTAGCCTGCAGAAAACCTCTTCCCCGTCCCCCACAATAGAGGTAGATACAGGGGTTTACGGTAAGGGGGCGAGGGTGTGGTGGGTGAAAGATTTCCCATAGGATACATGGGGGACCTTCACCAAGAGACTGGTAAGTAGCTGGAATGTACTAAGTGGAGTTAAAGCTGGATTCCTGCAACACTTAAGTGAGTCAACGAACACTTGAACACTTGGGTACAGTGTGCTGAATGATGGGGTCAATACAGAATGTTCGCACTGGTTAGCACGGACCAGTAGGGGGCAAATGGCCCATTCCATGTTTATGATTCTGATTGTATTGCTGAATGCTGTATTTTATATTCAACTTAATGAAATTTAAACATATTAATTGCATTAGAAAATGAGACCAGTAATCCTTCATGTGCACAAAAACCTAAACACTAGAGTCTGTATAAGCTGGAATTTTTGCAATTATTCCCATTTCAAATTCTGCAAGCTATCAATACCTTGGAACCAGCACACTGTTTCTCTTGCTCTTCAAAACACCATTAAAGTAGATATTACTACAATTTTAAAGAGTGTAGGACT
The DNA here is from genome assembly GCF_028641065.1 of Leucoraja erinaceus. Lineage (NCBI taxonomy): Eukaryota > Metazoa > Chordata > Chondrichthyes > Rajiformes > Rajidae > Leucoraja > Leucoraja erinaceus. The sequence continues at coordinate 29,950,140 of NC_073403.1, forward strand.
GGGATTGTAGTGTACTATGGATTGGAGTTCTAGCAAAGTTATTCACAAGGCATTCTTACTGAAATTTTACAATCAAGCTAAATTCTACACTCATTATTGTCAATCTTTAGTCTATGCTGAAACTCAAATCTTCAAATTAAGAGCTTTAGAATAGACTTCCTGTGCTTTGTCATTTTTGTATACAGGGGCATTACAGCATGAGATCAGCTGGGATATCTGGTGAAACTTAGATTTTGGGCAAGATATCAGATCACTGACTCTGGGATGACATTCTCGACTCTGCCAGGATTAAGTGTATAAGGCAGAGAGAATGAATTGGGGTGGGAGATTGCAACCTTCACGTGGTCCGCCAAATTTTTCGTCATGTTTCGACGAATGCAATCAACCTGGCGTGCACAATCAAGTAAGATCGAATAGAACAAGTTGTCCTACAACTTTAGGCTGTGCACACCATACGTAATAAGAAGAAGAAAATGAATTGAGGGAGTGTGTACGGGGGAGGGGGGGGGGGGGGGGGGGGGGGGGTCGAGCGTGGGCGCGTTCTAACTTTATGGGCGAGAAGTATATGACCACCTAGACCAAACACTAAAGAACAATACTCCTATTCCTCATCCACCCTCCACCGATGCTAATGTGCCTGCATAGCATTAACCACAATTGAACCATGTGTTTCTGTCAGATGAGATGGTTAAGGGAACAATCCCAAGAGTGCACAACACACAAAAAAAAATCACTACTGAACTTAAAGATCTAGGTAAATATGCAGCATTTCTGAATTAAAGCCAAGCATCAATTGGGTTACAAATTTAAATCACGTACGTTGCCTGTTCATTGTTTTTTTTAGGTGAACAAGCTGAGAATTGTCCATTTGTTATGCAAACCAAGCAGATAGATTTCACTGTGATGTAATTTTACATTCAACATCCATGTAATGCACAAAAACAAAATTCAATTCAAGGCCCCAAGGTTTTAGAGAAAAAAAAAATATTGCTCTCTGAAATAAATCAACTTCCAAAACAGTTTGCAATATGGACTCACCACCAGAGATATTCCCTGTGGGGTATACTTTGTCAGAAGATTCATTCATTATCAAAAGTTTGCCAAATCTCCCTCTTTGAATAGCCCAAGTTTACAAATTGAAGAGTTTTGTTTGAGACCATTACACAATTAGTGGTTTAGGGGACCAAAACATGTTACAGAGTGTTGAAGGTCTTCATGTGCTTTGGGAAAAATAGGTCCCAGCGACGAAGACGCTGCAGAGTACATGCTTCAGCTCCCATGTTGCACGTGTAGCCATATGGGCAGCAGTGCATTTCATCTTCACAGCACGTTGCCTGCAAAAGAATCAGAACATCAGGTTAAGGACCCCATAATGTTGGATCATAATGCTGGGCAATAGGGGTGGGTGCACACCAATGTAACATCTTGACAACGCACATTGAACTCAGTTTCCCTGATCTTTAAATCATTCTGACATTCATTCCTGGAAAAGCTATGCTGATGCAGAGCAACAGAAAGCCATTGGTGAGCAGAGTTACGATTAATGCAAAGAACAAAATGAATATTTTCTTCTGAATGTTTATTTCATCTTAGAGAAAGAATAACATCATGCTACGCTCTAGTTATTGGATCCTAAATGTATAAAATACCTGCAGTCAATCAGACACCATTTAGTGGAAAAGTAAGACCTTGGACTGTTTTAGATACTTTTTACATTCTGAACTGTTCACTTTATTTTACATGTATACAAAATTGTATTTTTACATTTTACAGTGCAATGGAATATCTTCTCATTTTCATTGAATTTTCTTTCCATATTGTGATCCAAATTTAAATATTGAAACAATCTCTTACAATCAATTTGTTCATAGCATGAGTGATGCTGGCATGGCCACAGTTATTACCCATCTGATTTAACAATTCTCCCCCCGTAAAATCAGCAGCAGTGGAAATCAGTATCTTGAAGCAATCCCGATTACAAGATGCAATATCCCTCTAACTAGTGAAACTAATCTTTCACATTACAGATTATAAAAGCCAAATAAGGAATTTACTGACAAACGATTACTTTGCGAGATAATCAGGCCAGGACTGTACTAATGTTTAACAGAGGGTCCAGTTTACTTATTCAGTATTATTTAATAATTAAATTGTGGGACTGCAATATGATATAAACAGATATAAAACCAAACTAGTGTTAGGAATAATTGTAAAGCTCAGTGCCACCATTTACTGAATTGATTGTCAAGGTAAGCCATGGGAAAATGCTGTGACACTGCAAAAATACTGAAGGTAGTGGAGGCCAATTCACTGGATATTTCAAGATAGATTTAGCTTTTAGGGCTAAAGGAATCAAGAGATATGGGGAGAATGGGGAGCGCTCCGTTTCGTTGGCCCGCAGCAGACGGCAGCCTGAAGCCGCAGTCTGCATAGCTCCAGCTGGCGCGGCGTCATGTTATCTTTAATGATGGGGGACCTCATGGGGGACCCGGGGGGAAGAAGAAGCTTCCACCGCCGGCCCGCGGCCAACTTCTACCGCGGGTCCGGTATGGACTTAACATCACCCCTGGAGGGGAGCTTCGACCGCCGGCCCTGCAGACTGCGGTGCTTATGGCTGCGACGTGGAGGGAACTTTAAATCTTCGGCCGCCGGCCTATATCAACTAAAAGCTGCGGTCTCCGGTGGGGATGAGCCGACTCTGGACTTACCTGGACTTGTACCTTGTCCTTACCATCTGGACGCCCGCAGCAACGGCTGCGGAGGGTTGAGGTCCCGACCACGGGGGAAAATGGAGGAGGACTGGCCAAATTGTGTGCCTTCCACCACAGTGATGAATGCTGTGGTGGATGTTTATGTAAAATTTTATTGTGTTTTTGTGTGTGCCCTTTATCATTGTATCGCTGCTGACATATCATTTCACTTGCACTTTTTGTGCAATGTGACAAATAAACCGTTGTATTGTATTGAATGTAGGAATGGGGTACTGATTTTAGATGATCAGCCATGATCATATTGAATGGCAGTGCTGACTTGAAGGGCCAAATGGCCTACTCCTGCACCTATTTTTCTATGTTTCTAAATGCATGTGGATTTCATAAGTGATAGGCCATTCAGCGCATCGTCAACTCTGCCATTCAATCATAGCAGACCCATCTGACCCCATTCTCCTGCCCTCCCCATAACACTGTATTAATCAAGAATCTATCAGTCTCTACCTTAAAAATATCCACTGACTTGGCCTCCACAGCCATCTGTGACAATGAATTCCAAAGATTCACCATCCTCTGATTAAATTAATTCATCCTCATCTCCTTTCTAAAGGTCCATTCTTTTATTCCGAGCCTATGACCTCTGGTCCTAGATTCTCTCACTAGTGGATTTTTTTTAGATTAAAGGTAATGTACAATGAGTTTTGGTTCAAGAGATAAGGACCTGGCTGTAATGTGCTGAAGAATCAGCTTCAGCACGTTATCCTTGCAGCAGTAATGAAAGGATATGATTTGTAGTTCCAACCAGCATTCTTCAACTGCTGATTAACCAATTTAGTGCACTATTGGGCATGGTCATGGGATGTTATGTGAGGATGCATTATGCCTTAATTTATTCACGTTATTTACTGGTGCTGGACAGTTAAAATAATCTGGTTGGTGCAATCTTCTCACCACGTTACATTAAACCACAGTTTAAGTACCTTCAGCAACAATTCAGCTCAATTTAGCACCATCATTAAAGATAACATGGCATAGAGTGACACTGTGGAAGAGCAGCTGCCTCACAGCGCCGGAGACTTGGTTTCAATCCTAACCTCAGGTGCTATGTGTGAATGTTGTACGTTCTCCCTGTGATCGCATGGTTTTTCTCTAGGAGCTCTGGTTTCCTCCCACACTCCAAAGACGTGCAGGTTTGTAGGTTAATTGGCTTCTGTAAAATTGTAAATTGTCCCTACTGTGTGTAGGGTAGTGCTAGTGTACAGGGTGATCGCTGGTCAGCGTTGACTCAGTGGGCCAAAGAGCCTGTTTCCACGCGGTACCTCTAAAGTCAACACTGACCAGTCCTGACGAGACAAACGGCGAGCGGCAGAAACTCTACGATTATTGAAGCACCTACTTGTTCATACGGACAGCAAGCCCAGCTGCCCGAGGCCACCTTGCAGCAAGTGGCTGGAGACGGGCACTGCACCTCGTCATCACATTTCACGGAGGCAGAGGCTGGCGACGGCTTGACAATCGCAGGTACGGAGACACTTTGTTTTTCACAGGTCTCGGATGCCAAGTTACAGGTGTAGCCATTTGGGCAGCAGTGCTCATGATCCTCACAGCAGACCGCCTGGAAGAGATGAGAACAATCTACAGCAACATCTCACTCAAGGCCCTCCCGCTCCAAGCAAATAAACTGAAGCCTTTTAAAAAAATCAAAAACACTTCTCAAACACAAAGTAATTTATGATTTTAAAAAATCCAACAGGGTGGGAAAAGCAGGTGCCATGGGGAAAATATTAAATCAAAACTGCTTGAAAGTTTATGGCATTACCATCTTCTAGCATGAACAGGATACATGCAACACAATGTGGATCTTTTATTAAATGTTTTAACCTATGTCATTAATACGACTCAATCATGGTTCATTGATATTTTCAATTTACGTTTTGGGATGGCACAGTGACACAGAGGTAGAGTTGCTGCCTTACAGCAAATGCAGTGCTAGAGACCCAGGTTCAATACTGACTACGGGTGCTGTCTTTATGGAATTTTTACATACTCCTTATGACGGCATGGTTTTCTCCGGATTCCTTCCACAATCCAAAGACGTATAGGTTTGTAGGTTAATTGTTAACTTGTGTAGTTGTGTGTCTTGTAGGCTTTTTTTCCCCCTCATAATTCACATCTCACTGTACCTTAATTGGTGTGACGTGTGACAATAAAAGACCTTAACCGTTGAAACATTAATTGGCTTCTGTAAGTTGGCAAGTGTGTAGGATACAACTAGTGTACGGTTGATCAAGGGTCCTTTTCCATGCTGTATCTCTCAACCAAACAGAGTTTAAGGCTAATCAGATTCTCAGAGCACCTACACCACCAATGAACTGTATTCTGTAATTTAGTGCTTTGTCCCTGTCGGAATATCATGGGCTAGGAGGAATGAAAACTCCATTGTCCCAATGGTTTGGATCAACAAATGGAGACATTATCAGGTACATTAATATCAGAGGTTAATCACGAGATCTAGCAGGATGAAGTCTGAGCAATCACTCCATTGGGGTTTTAAGCAAAACAACCTAAATCTCCCACATCTTGAAATTTACAAAGAAACTAGGAACTGCAGATGCTGGTTTACAATATAAAGACAAAGTGCTGAAGTAACTCAGCTGGTCAGGCGGCATCTCTGGAGAACATGGATAGGTGACCTTTCAAATCAGAATGCTTTGTCAGAGTTATTGTGGATTGTCGTGGTGGAGAAGCTTGTATGAACCCGAGTTCCTGAGAGCAATGCCGTCTGGAGCTATGCTCCTGGTAGGTCCACCCATGGGGACAAAGAGCAATCCAACCAAGACCTCAAAGGTGGAACAGGCAGAGGAAGATGGCTGACCTTAGTGGACCCTGGCAAAAACCTGGACCCACTGCAGTTCGCTTACCGCCACAACCGATCAATGGTGGATGCGATCTCGCTGGCCCTCCACTCCGCTCTGGACCACTTGGACAACAAAAACTCATATGTCAGGCTGTTATTCATTGATTACAGCTCGGCATTTAACACAATCATCCCCTCCAAACTGGTTACCAAACTCGCAGAACTGGGTCTCTGCGCATCCCTCTGCAACTGGATCCTCGACTTCCTCATCCACAGACCAGTCTGTTCGTATTGGTGGAAATTTGTCAGCCTCGATAACAATCAGCACGGGAGCACCTCAAGGCTGCGTGCTCAGCCCCCTACTGTACTCACTCTATACCCATGACTGCGTAGCGAACCACAGTGCGAACTCCATCATCAAGTTCGCTGACGACACCACTATTGTGGGGCGTATCACTGATGGGGATGAGTCAGAATACAAAAGAGAGATCGAGCAACTGTCCATATGGTGCCAGCGCAATAACCTGGCCCTCAACACCAGCAAAACCAAGGAACTGATTGTGGACTTTGGAAGGTGTAGGAGGGGGGCCCACAGCCCCATTTATATCGTTGATGGTTGAAAGGGTCAAGAACTTCAAATTCCGGGGCGTGCACATCTCTGAAGATCTTTCCTGGCGCCTCTACTTCCTGAGAAGATTACGGAGAGTCGGATTGTCAAGGAAGACTCTCTCTAACTTCTACACAGTGCACAGTCGAGAGCATGCTGACCGGTTGCATCGTGGCTTGGTTCGGCAATTTGAGCGCCTTGGAGAGGAAAAGACTACAAAAAGTAGTAAACACTGCCCAGTCCATCATCGGCTCTGACCTTCCTTCAATCGAGGGGATTTATCGCAGTCGCTGCCTCAAAAAGGCTGGCAGTATCACCAAAGACCCACACCATCCTGGCCACACACTCATCTCCCTGCTACCTTCAGGTAGAAGGTACATTAGCCTGAAGACAGCAACAACCAGGTTCAGGAATAGCTGCTTCCCCACAGCCATCAGGCTATTAAACCTGGCTCGGACAAAACTATGATTATGAATAACTACTCTCTGTTATTTGCACTTTATCAGTTTATTTATTCATGCGTGTATATATTTATATCATGGTATATGGACACATTTATCTGTTTTGTAGTAAATGCCTACTATTTTCTGTGTGCTTAAGCAAAGCAAGAATTTCATTGTCCTATACAGGGACACATGCCAATAAACTCACTTGAACGTCACAACAGCTGGGAAAGCGGATGAAGGCTGCAACAGCAAAGAGTCTCCGGTTGTCTCCATGCCACCAGATCCTGACCCAAATCTGTCAAGGACCATGGGGTGACTGCCTGTGCAACAGTCTCCCCACATTAAACAAAGTCGCACACAGGCGTCCTCCATATAACACCCTGGAGGGGTGAAGTAAAACACCAAATGCAAACCTCCACTGCCTTGTGGCTATTACCCTATTCAGGAAAGGTGAAGACTGGTACGGCAGAATACACGGAGGAGACCACCATTTGGCGGTCCAACGGGTAGGAAGGTGGACCCAGCAAAGCGTCGTGGAGCGCATTTAGGGCACAATGTTCATGTTGAACACTGATGGCCGACCACTGCATCCTGACCTATCGCCAGCCATCATGACTATGTCTTGCCACTGGATCCAGATAGGCCGGGATGAGAGAGTGAGGCTGACGATTTGTGCAACTCTCCCTCACTCTAATCCAAGTCAAGCGCAAGTCATGACTTCGGGACCCGTACCGCCCAACTGGGCAAAGGAAGATCACCACAGGAGAGCGTGCAGCTGGGAAGGGGTGCACCGCAGAAGCTCAGAGGAAATGAGCCGCGCGCAAGTCTCCAGCCACTTCAACTTCTACTGCAGCACCCATCCAACTGTGACCCATATGTGGGCGAGCCTTCCGGGCCCAGGTCAGTCTCACCAGTCACCTCCAGACCCACAAACAAAAACACTGAAGTCATGGTCTTCTTTGACTACAAAGGACCAACAACAACAACATTGTGGGGAGTGGGGGAGAAAGAAAGCTGGAAAAGACTGGAAGGACAAAGCCTGGCAAGTAATAGGCAGATACAGGTGAGGGTTTTTGAGAGGCAGATCTTTGGATGTAGGCCAGAGATGAAAAGGTAAAAAGGAGCGAGATAAGGATAGAAAATTGCAAATTGTGGCACCAGAGGATGGAATGTAGGTGGAAGGGGGAGAAATGGGTGAAATGGGCATTGAGATGCTGCCTGACATGCAGCACGGTGTCTATTCTTGAAATTTACATTCCAGAAACATACCAGTGGGACTAAAACCCAGAGATGCCATTCACGGGAATTCTTCAATGGAAATATTTTTTTAAATGCAGAGTAAATATGAAAATACACCTCTTGTACACTGGTACCCGACATAGCCCTTTCCCCAGAGCAGCAATATATTATAATGCCCTAGGTCCTCCAGTCAAAACACCCCAAGGAATGTGTCCTTGTACTTGCTCAAGGTGCTATGCCAAGAGGCGGACATTAAACCCTGCCATCCCCACTGCTGCATCAGGAACTCGACAGACGCTTGCTCACCCCTCTGCCGCATGCAACCATGCCAGGAATGTGGCGTGAATTCCTGCCAATCCACTCAATGAATCACCCTGGTATCTAGTGTGGAAATGCTGCCTGTAAGGTCCGCTACTGAGCAAGCCCGGCTGAAATAGGGAGCACAGGGCAGGACATAGTTGGGATCTGACAATATCTGGTCACTCTATACTTCACACAAACTCAGAAAAGCAGCCAATATAATCAAGGACCACTCACACAGCTTAGTCATTTTTCTCCCATCAGGCAGAAGATACTAAAGCTTGAAAGCACGTACCATCAGATTCAAGAACAACTTCTCCACTGTTATCAGACTCTTTAAGGGACCTCTTACAGTCGGCTCTTGCAGTTTATATGGGCACGCTCGCTTTAACTGTGGCACTATATTCAGCAGTGTTTATTCCTTTGCACTACCCAATGTACTCAAGCATAGTATGATTGTGTGGATAGAATGCAAAACTTGTTTTTTAACATGTCAATGATAAATTTATGCCAATTTCATTGTATCGCCTTCATATGCAAACTGAAAACAGAGCTAAATGAACTGCTTTGCAGAGACAAATAAAGTTATTTCTTCTAACATTAATTTTTTTCACTTGATCTTTATTTATTTCATTAAAAGTATAAAGGAGCAAGAAATTAAGTTCAAAGCTTGACATGGTAGTTTTCCTTCCAAGTAACATACTTTAAGAGAAGAGGAGCAATAAAATATTTTCACCCAGTGTCTGGCACTCATTACCCTGAAAGATTTAGTGGAAAGGGAATAAAGTAGAATACAAGGAAATGCAGATGGTGGTTTCCAAAAACAAGAATGTCGGCGTAACTCTGCAGGTATGAAAGCATCTCTGGAGAACATGTACAGGTAATGCTTTGGCTTGGAATCCTTCAGTATTTTGATGTACTTTGAGGGTCATGAGCTACAGAACTACAGACTAAATTGCAAGATGGAGTTAGGCTCTGATCAGAACAAAGCAGTCTGTGTTGTACATTTTCTACATTCTATGAATGTTATTTCATCTCACCTATAATTATACCTCATTTAAAGATAATTGCTTGTTGCATAATGACCATATTCATATCTTTCTTTCCCACGTGTAAGAATTGAGGTGCATGAGACACAAAGCTAAAACCCATGCAGCAAGAAACAGGGAAGAGTAAGGTATTGCATGTTTGTAAAACAAAGCAAGGCGGCATGATGACACAGCGGTAGAGTTACTACCTTACGGCACCAGACACCCGGTTTCTAGACGTGCTGCTTGCACGGACTTGTATGTCCTCCCCGTGACCGCGTGGGTTTTCCCCGGGTGCTCCGGTTTCCTCCCACACTCCAAAGATGTAGAGGTTTGTAGGTTAATTGGATTTGGCAAAGATTGCCAATTGTCCCTAGTGTTTAAGATAGTGTTGGTGTACGGGGATGGCAGGTCCGCGCGGAGTCGGTGGGCCGAAGAGCCGGTTTCCGCGCGATCTCTCTAAACTATACAAATGGAAACTAATACAGAAAAGACGATGTGCATGCATACAGAAATTAATGCACCAGCCACATGTGAAGCACCAAGGCAGTATGGCATGAATGAACACACAAGCATTCACACAGATGGCACGAAGAAATATAACCAAGCAGCGACAACTAACCTGTAGAAGAGGGCAGCAGGCCCAGGATCCTGAGGTCAACTTGCAGCAAGTCGAGCCTGATTGACACTTCACAGTTTCATCACACTGGACATCTAAGGCTTCGCTTTTCACAATACTTGGCATCTTTGTTAATAGGGGGATAGAAATACTGCCTTTGTGACAGAGCTGTGCTTGAACATCACATGTATAACCACTGGGGCAGCAATGAATATGATCGCCACAGCAAACTCCCTGATAGAGAAAAGAAATACTGCTATATCTCAAAACCCAAGTCATAATCCACAAAGTGTTATTCTAAAATAAAGCTGATTAAGTAGCTTCACTCTAACAATCTACTTCTGGGAATAAATATCCTGTTTCCATCCTCAGGTTTATTTTCCACATTGAACCACAAGATATGCAGCACAAATCCTTAGCAGCTGTGCAATACATTGGATGACCTGGCTCTCACCAAAACCAAATGTCATCAAAAATGCACTTTTCCCCCCTAAAATATGATCTCATACTTGATACAAAGCATACCATGTCACAATTGGCTGCATTAGCTTTTCTTCTATTGCTCTCCAGATTGGAGGCGTTGTTGAAGTGTCACATGGCTCAATACTTAATCTCATGACGAGAAGGTCTAGGATTCAAGCCACACTATAAAACAAGTCATTCTTGCATCAGAAACGACCTGTTGCAGTACTGAAGGAGTGCTGCATTGCCAAGGGCATTATTTGAGACAAGACCTTCTGGTGGACAAATGAACTCTTCTGCTAACCTTCAAGCCACAAAGAGGATAAAATATTGTTTTGCAAAAAAACAGTCACGATAATATGCAAAAGGAGCAAATGACCAAATTTGACCAAAATACAAAGAGAAACATAAGGGGCCTGTCTCTGTTCGCGTTTTTTTCTGCGACTGCTGGCGTCATTGACTGACGTATCAGGGTCGCCAGAAGATTTTGAACATTTCAAAATCCAGCGGCCACAGAAAAAATGTTGCGACACTTGAGGAAACACCGTGCGTCAATACGCCACCACGTGCGTCACCGCCTCAACTTTTTTGGTAACATGATGCGTCAGTCAATGATGCCGGCAGTCGCCTAAGAAAATCGCCAAGTGAGACAGGCCCTTAAATCATCTTCAAGTATCGTAGAAGCAGACAGCAAGTCCCCCACATCCCACAGTTCAGCTGACACCATGGAGTGCTTGTTCGGCAGCTTGTAATTTCACAACACAGTATTAGTCACCTTGTCTAGGGCACCACTTTTTGATGAAGACTTCTTAATGGCAAATAAAAACAGAGGCAAGAATTTTTCCACCCCATCCCATCCAGAACAAGTCTGGAACTTCCAGAATGCAAAGGTGCTACGCACAGTAACCACGCTCACATTTACAGTGCCCTCCATAATATTTGGGACAAAGACCCATCATTTAGTTATTTGCCTCAGTACTCCACAATTTGAGATTTGCAATAGAAAATAAATCACATGTAGTTAAAGTGCACATCAAGAGAGAGCTAGATAGGGCTCTTAAAAATAGCGGAGTCAGGAGATATGGGGAGAAGGCAGGAACGGGGTACTGATTGGGGATGATCAGCCATGATCACATTGAATGGCATTGCTGGTTTGAAGGGCCGAATGGCCTACTCCTGCACATATTGTCAGAGATCACATTGAATGGCAGTGCTGGTTCGAAGGGCCGAATGGCCTACCCCTGCACATATTGTCAGATTTTAAGAAAGGCCATTTTTATACATTATGGTTTCACCATGTAGAAATTACAGCAGTGTTTATACATAGTCTCCCCATTACAGGGCACCGTAATGTTTGGGACGCAGCAATGTCATGTAAATGAAAGTAGCCATGTTTAGTATTTTGTTGCATATCCTTTGCATACAATGGCTGCTTGAAGTCTGCAATTCATAGACATCACCAGTTGCTGGGTGTCTTCTCTGGTGATGCTCTGCCAGGCCTGTATTGCAGCTATCTTTAGCTTATACTTGTTTAGGGGGCTAGTCCCCTTCCGTTTTCTCTTCAGCATATAAAAGGCATGCTCAATTGGGTTCAGATCAGGTGATTGACTTGGCCACTCAAGAATTGACCGTTTTTTAGCTTTGAAAAACTCCTTTGTTACTTTAGCAGTATGTTTTGGATCATTGTCTTACTGAAGAATGAACCACCGGCCAATGAGTTTTGAGGCATTTGTTTGAACTTGAACAGATAGGAAGTGTCTGTACATTTCAGAATTAATTATGCTACTACCATCAGCAGTTGTATAATCAATGAAGATAAGTGAGCCAGTTCCTTCAGTTGCCATACATGCCCAGGCCATAACACCCTCATCACTGTGTTTCACAGGAAAGCGACAGATAGCACAATGGGCTAAGAGTTCGGCTGGCGACCGGAAGGTAGCCGGTTCAAATCCCGCTTGGAGTGCATACTGTCGTTGTGTCCTTGGGCAAGACACTTCACCCACCTTTGCCTGTAATGGAATGTAATTACGGCGGCAGGCGCGGGCACACCGCGACGCCCTGTGTCTCCCTTTCAAGGGAGATGCTAAAAATGCATTTCGTTGTCTCTGTACTGTACACTGACAATGACAATAAATTGAATCATTTCATTTTCATTTTTTCACAGATGAGATGGTATGTTTTGGATCTTGGGCAGTTCCTTCTCTCCCCCATACTTTGCTCTTGCCATCACTCTGATATAAGTTAATCTTTGTCCCATCTGCCCACAAGACCATTTTCCAGAACGGCAGTTGCTCTTTTAAGTGCTTCTTGGCAAACCGTAATCTTGCCATCCTATTTTTGCGGATACCAGTGGTTTGCATCTTGCAGTGTAGCCTCTGTATTTCTGTTCATGAAGTCTTCTACGGACAGTGATCATTGACAAATCCACACCCGACTCCTGAAGAGTGTTTCTGATCTGTCAGACAGTTCGGGGATTTTTCTTTATTATATAGAGAATTCTTCTGTCGTCAGCTGTGGAGGTCTTCCTTGGCCTGCCAGTCCCATTGCGATTAGTAAGCTCACCAGTGCCCTCTTTCTTCTTAATGATGCTCCAAACAGTTGATATTGGTAAGCATAAGGTTTGGCTGATGTCTCTAACAGTTCTATTCTTGTTTCTTAGTCTCATAATGGCTTCTTTGACTTCATTGGCACAACTTTGGTCCTCGTGTTGATAAACTGCAATAAAAGTTTCTGAAGGTGATGGAAAGACTGGAGGAAATACTAGGTGCTGAGAGCTCTCTTGTACCTGCATTAAGGAGGCAATTACTGAGCAATTACAAACGCCTGTGAAGCTATGTGTCCCAAACATCATGGTGCCCTGAAATGTGGGGGACTATGTAGAACACAGCTGGAATTTCTACATGGTGAAACCAAAATGTATAAAAATGACCTTTATTAAAATCTGACAAATTGAACTTCAACCACATGGAATGTTTTCTGTTACAAATCTCAAATTGTGGAGTATAGAGGCAAATAAATAAATGATGCGTCTTTGTCCCAAACATTATGGAGGGCACTGTAACAGCAATGGGATATTTAAAGACCCGTGATCTGCAATGCCTTAAACCTAATGCCGGAATGTGCGTTTAGATAGTAGCTTTTCTCAATTGTGATGTACATAATCACGATTTTAAATAAGCCTATCAAAAAATGTAAGGCATTAACAGATCAGCAAAAAAACAAGTCATCGATGAATGATAGGTGAATTGTATACCAGGAGTGAAGTTAGAATGAGTTTAAGGATGGTATGATTAAGGATGATATTTTTAAGGATGGGAGAGTAAAGAAGTCTCTCTGGTGGCAATAGAAGAAAAGGTAGGCAGGGAAACAGTGCAAGACAAGGAGGTGTTTAATGAGAAAATAAATGTAAAATTCAGCTAAAATCTGTAGGTTATGAATGATAAATTTTATTATAATTTATATGCAGGAAAAATGTTCCTGATGTCAGGGGAATCCAGAACCAGGGGGTCACAGTTTAAGAATAAGGGGAAGGCCATTTGGGACTGAGATGAGGAAAGGTTTTTTCACCCAGGGAGTTGTGAATCTGTGGAATTCTCTGCCACAGAAGGCAGTGGAGGCCAATTCACTGGATGTTTTCAAGAGAGTTAGATATAGCTCTAAGGGTTAACGGAATCAAGATATATGGGGAAAAAGCAGGAACGGGGTACTGATTCTGGATGATCAGCCAAGATCATATCAAATGGCCTACTCCTGCACCTATTTTCTATGTTTCTGTATGCAAGTCTTTGAATGTGACCAAAATTTAAAAATAGAATTTTACTGTGACAAAAGCTTAATTTCATATTTTCTCAGTTGAAAGGCAAAGCTTAAGGCTGGGATAAATAAATAAGGTTAAGAGGAAGAAATGGAAATAATTATAATTCTAGTCAAATGGCGAAGATGAGGGAAAGTCGAACACCAGGGGCAGGTTAAGACCATCACGGACTGTAGAAGGGAGAAACATAGAAAATAGATGCAGGAGGCCATTCGGCACCACCATTCATTGCGATCATGGCTGATTGTCCCCAATCAATAACCCGTGCCTGCCTTCTCCCCATCTTCCTTGATTCCACTAGCCCTGATTCCTAGAGCTCTATCTAGCTCTCTTAAATCCATCTAGTGATTTGGCCTCCACTGCCCTCTGTGGCAGGAAATTCCACAAATTCACAACTCTCTTGGTGAAACAGTTTCTTCTCACCTCAGTCTTAAAAGGCCTCCCCTTTATTCTAAGAAGTGTGGCAGATTGAGAGGGGGAGAATTGGAGCTGTCTTAGGAAGTTTGACTTGTTTTAGTAAGGTTCGGTAGGGTTTGACAATTCCTCCTTCAGCCTCAGGACCAAAAAGATGCCAAATATCAAACAGGCTTCCTCTGTGGCTAATCAGATGTGTAAAGTTTCTGCATTTTAAAGGGGACAGAAAGGGAAGTTAGCAGAAGAATCCCTCCAACGCAAGGTAAAGGATAATTCTGCAGCATGCCTGTACTGCTGCACTAACATCACTACACCAGTGTCAGACATGCTGCCTTCATTTTATTTACATTCATTACTTTAGCGCCATGGGAACAGAAGCACTCATGTTCTCAACAGAGCCCTACCTGAAGATTACACAAGGAGACATTGGGACAGCAGTGTACAAGATCTTCACAGCACATTGCAGGCTGCAGCAAAGTTAAATCAAATTAAGATGTGACTGCCAAGAGACAAGTCAATGTCTGCCGTAAGAGTCTCCGTGAAACCCAAAAGTCGTCATCCTGAAATAAGGATAGCAGGGCAGTATCATAATCTCAGTTCAATACCCAGCCACCTGTACATCAGAATCCCACTCCAGGCTTTTGTCCATTTCCCCTAACAATAATGCAGCTTGAAATTTTCTGGCTCAACTTCCCATGGTCAGTAAATCCCATGACCCAGCACGTTTTAAACCTAATCTGTAGCTGAGTAACTCTTACCAGTATACCTTTTGCAATCTCAGCAGACAGCCAATGCTGCCGATTTAAGAGAAACGGGTTACAAACAGTTCTTGGAACCCATACATAACCTGGGGATACCTCTACTTAAGAATAGTTCTCCTGCTCAGGAGACAATCAGGGACAATATTTGTGGTCCAGCATCAGTCTGGTCTCAAGGGTGACAGACTAAATAGTGTCGACTAATTTAAACACAATCTAATTTAAACATAAGATAGACCAGTTATTTGAAAACAGCATACTGGTTGAATCGTACGTCTCTTCCACCAGCTATTGCATACTCACTGCAGTGATTGTTAGCAAAGCTTTTCAGTGTCCTCCTGAAAGAATGTGGGTTGGCCCTCATATAGAGGATTTAAGAGGCTTTTATAAAGGCACATGGACATGCAGAGAATAGAGGGATATGGATTACGTGCAGGCAAATAAGAGTTGATCTTAACATCATGTTCAGCACAAGCATTGTGGGCCGAGGGTACAATAGGTACACAAAATGCTGCAGTGGCTCAATGGATCATCTCTGGAAAAAAGGAATAGGCGGCATTTCGGGCGAGACCCTTCTTCAGACCCAATTCCATGTTCGACATAATGCCTCATACCAGTCAAAGCAGTTGAAAATTGAAGGACTGTATGGTTTCACTCTAATTTAGTTCCCAAAATACAAACACAAGAAACTGTGGATGCTGGAATTTTGAGCAAAAAGCAAATTGCTGGAGGAACGCAGCAGCCCTAGCAACATCTGCGGAAAGTGAATGGACAGGCAATGTTTTGGGTCGCGATCAAAATGTCATCCGTCCATTTCCTTTCACAGATGTTGCTTGACCTGTGCAGCCCCTCAATAAATGGCATCACATTAACTTTTCTGTTCACAAAATATCAATGGAATGGAGGTTGTTTGACCTGAAACTGCAATAGCACCCATAACCCCAGTGGGAGCTATACATATACTGAACGAAAACTCCAAACCTACACAAAATAGTAAGTACTCAGAAGACAGTAGATTCAATAGGACCCTCATTTCCTGAACAGTGTTATTTTCAGGTAACAACTGAATCTACAGTGCATTCAGAAAGTATTCAGACCCCTTCACTTTTTCCACATTTTAGTATGTTACAGCCTTATTCTAAAACTGATTAAATTCATTTTATCATCAATCTATACACAATAGCTCATAATAAAAAAGCAAAAACAGGTGTTTGGAAATTTTTGCAAAGTAATTAAAAAGAAACAACTGAAATATCACATTTACATAAGTATTCAGACCCTTAACTCAGTACTTTGTTGAGGCACCTTTGGCAGTGATTACAGCCTCAAGAAGGGTTTCGAAGAAGAATCTGAAGAAGGGTCTCGACCAGATATTTCACCTATTTTCGCTCCATAGATGCTGCCTCACCCGCTGAGTTTCTCCAGCATTTTTGTCTACCTTTGATTTTTCCAGCATCTGCAGTTCCTTCTTAAACAACAGCCTCAAGTCTTCTTGGGTATGACGCTACAAGCTTGGCACACCTATTTGGGTAATTTCACACATTCTTTTCTGCAGATCCTCTCAAGCTCTGTCAGGTTGGATGGGGAGCGTCGATGCACAGCTATTTTCAGGTCCCTCCAGAGAAGTTTGATCGGGTTCAAGTCCAGGCTCTGGCTGGGCCACTCAAGGACATTCACAGACTTGTCATGAAGCCACTCTGCGTTGTCTTGGCTGTGTACTTAAGGCCGTTGTCCTGTTGGAAGGTGAACCTCCACCCACGTCTGAGGTCCAGAATGCTCTGGAGCAGGTTTTCATCAAGGATCTCTCTGTACTTTGCTCCGTTCATCTTTCCCTCGATCCCGACTAGTCTGCCAGTTCCTGCCGCTGAAAAACATCCCCACAGCATGATGCTGTCACCACCATGCTTCACCGTAGGTATGGTATTGGCCAGGTGATGAGCGGAATCTTGCTTCTCAAGGTCTGAGAGTCCTTTAGGTGCCTTTTGGCAAACTCCAAGCGGGCTGTCATGTGCCTTTTACTGAGGAGTGCCTTCTGTCTGGCCACTCTACCATAAAGGCCTGATTGGTGGAGTGCTGCAGATATAGTTGTCCTTCTGGAATGTTCTCCCATCGCCACAGAGCTCAGGAGCTCTGTCAGAGTGACCATCGGGTTCTTGGTCACCTCCCTGACCAATGCCTTTCACCCCCGATTGCTCAGTTTGGCCAGACGGCCAGCTCTATGAAGACTCCTGGTGGTTCCAAAGTTCTTCCATCTAAGAATGACGGAGGCCATTGTACTCTTCGGGACCTGCAATGCTGCAGAAATTGTTTTATACCTTCCTCGATTTATACCAGATCTGTGTCTCGACACAATCCTGTCTCGGAGGACCACGGACAATTCCTTCGTCTTTTGAGTGTCATAGCAAAGACTCTGAACACTTACGTAAATATGATATTTCAGTTATTTATTTTTAATTACTTAAACTTTCTAAACACCTGTTTTCGCTTCTTCATTCTGGGGTATTGTGTGTAGATGATAATAAAAAAATATTTTTAAAATGGATTTTTTATGGATTTAATCCATAAGGCTGCAACATAACAAAATGTGGAAAACGTGACGGTCTGAATACTTTCTGAATGCACTGTATGCTGTAGATAACATTAACGTACTCTACAACATCCCTGATCCAGATAAAGCTGTACAAGTGTGACTTCCAATGGGGCTATAAGTCTGGCCCAGCCGACTTACATTACAAACAAGCCACTTTTCCATCCATTTCATATGGGGAACATTAATGAAGAAGATTCCTTAAATTAATTGGATAGCTATTTTCCATAACAGATACAAATGTCATTGTTCGCCCATTACAATTAAAGATTTGTTTTTAGAACTAACCAATGGGATAGGGCAGCATCCCCAGTCCCCAGAAGGTTGCTTGCAGCAGGTTTCACCTGCGGGGCAGCTCGTGGTAGCATTACACTTCACATCGATCATGGCACCTTTCACAACAGCTGGCATTTTGGTCCTCCAGCGCATGGAAGCATGCTTCCTCTGACATTCTCCAGTATCACCGACACACGTCGTTCCTTGTGGACAGCAGTGTATTTTATCACTACAACAAACTGCCTGATGGGAGAATAAAGAAAACTTATTGTAGTACAATTAAATATTGTCACAAAAATAATAAATACAGTAATTTTAAATCATTACAATGTTTAAGACTTTATATTCCTGACTATTATAGTCATACAGCATGGAAACAGGCCCTGCAGCCCAACTTGCTCACACCAACTAACATGTCTTATCCACACTAGTCCCACCTGCCCGGCTTTGGCCCATATCCCTCTGGCCCAGTATATCAGACCAAGCATCACAAACCTAGGGGTTAAAGTGGACCCTGAGCTTAAATTTGACAGTCAGATCAAGGCTGTTAAATCAAGCTTTTTCCATTTGAGGCAGCTGGCCAAAATAAAGCCAATTCTATCAAGGCAGCACTTTGAGACGGTAATCCACGCCTTTGTTACCACTCGGCTGGATTAGTGCAATGCACTGTATGTGGGGGTTAGTGGGTCCTCCATCGCCCATCTCCAGATGGTACAGAATGCAGCTGTACGTCTTTTAACTGGCACACGTAAACATGAGCACATTTTAGCCTCACTCCACTGGTTGCCTATTCAGTTTAGGATCCATTTTAAAATTCTTTTATTTTCTTTTAAATCCCCGAATGGTCTTGCCCCGCCCTACCTATCTGAGCTTCTACACCCTTATACACCCGCCCGCTCTCTCAGGTCAGATAATCATCTGCTCCTGAGTGGGCCTAAAACTAAGCTGAAGCTCAGAGGGGACCGTGCCTTTGCTGTGTCGGCACCCAAATTATGGAACGATCTGCCTCTCCACATTAAACAGGCCTCTTCTCTGTCTGTTTTTAAATCACTTCTTAAAACCCATCTCTTCTCCGTGGCCTTTGATACCCAGTAAGATGTCGACTTTATTTGTTTACTTGATTGAATTTCTTATTTTTTGATTGCTTTTATTCCGTGGCTATTATTTTTACTCATGTTTTATGTCTTTTAATTTATTGTTGTATTTCATATGTAATTTTTGTGCCTCATGTGAGCTGTTATGGTGTCTGTTTACGATGTCTTGTTTATTCTTCTGTACAGCACTTTGGTCAACATTGGCTGTTTTAAAGTGCTTAACAAATAAAGTTGGATTGGATTGGATAAACCTGCCCTATCCATGTACACAATTGTTTCTTAAACGTTACAATAGTCCCTGCCTCAACTAACCCCTCTGGTAGCTCGTTCCATACACCCACCTCCCTCCGGGTCGAAGTTAAGACCAAAGTTGGACCCATGAAGACTGAAAAGGGTGAATTTATTATGGGGAACAAGGCAGATGAGTTGAACAGGTACTTGGGATCCGCCTTCATGAAGGAGGACACAAACAATCTTCCTGATGTACTAGCAAGAGGGTCTGGGGTGATGGAAGAACTGAAGGAAATCCACATTAGACAAGGAATGGTGTTGGGTAGACTGATGGGACTGAAGGCTGATAAATCCCCAGGGCCTGATGGTCTGCATCCCAGGATGCTTAAGGAAGTGGCTTTAGAAATCGTAGACGCATTGGTGATCATTTTCCAATGTTCTATAGATTCAGGATCAGTTCCTGTGGATTGGAGGGTAACTAATGTTATCCCACTTTTCAAGAAAGGCGGGAGAGAGAAAACAGGAAATTATAGACCAGTTAGCCTGCCATCGGTGGTGGGGAAGTTGCTGGGGTCAATCTTAAAAGATGAAATAGCGGCACATTTGGATAGCAGTAACAGGATCGGTCCATGTCAGCATGGAAATTACGAAGGGGAAATCATGCTTGACTAATCTTCTAGAAATTTTTGAAAATGGACAAGGGAGAGCCAGTGGATGTAGTGTACCTGGACTTTCAGAAAGCATTTGATAAGGTCCCACATTGGAGATTAGTGGGGAAAATTAGGGCACATGGTATTGGGGGTAGTGTGCTGACATGGATAGAATATTGTTTGGCAGACAGGAAACAAAGAGTAGGAATTAACAGGTCCCTTTCAGAATGGCAGGTAGTGACTAGTGGGGCACCGCATGGCTCGGTTCTGGGACCGCAGCTATTTACAATATATATTAATGATTTAGATGAAGGGATTACAAGTAACATTAGCAAATTTGCAGATGACACAAAGCTGGGTGGCAGTGTGAACTGTGAGGAGGATGCCATAAGAATGCAGGATGACTTGGACAGGTTGGGTGAGTGGGCAGATGCAGTTTAATGTGGATATATGTGAGGTTATTCACTTTGGAAGCAAAAAAAGGCAGATTATCTAAATAGTGTCAAGTTTGGGAAAAGGGGAAGTACAACAGGATCTGGGGGATCCTTGTTCATCAGTCAATGAGAGTAAGCATGCAGGTATAGCAGGCCATGAAGAAAGCGAATGGCATGTTGGCCTTTATAACAAGAGGAATCAAATATAGGAGCAAATAAGTCCTTCTGCAGTTGTACAGGGCCCTAGTGAGACAACATCTGGAGTATTGTGTGCAGTTTTGGTCTCAAAATTTGAGGAAGGACACTCTTGCTATTGAGGGAGTGCAGCGTAGGTTCACAGGGTTAATTCCCGGGATGACGGGACTGTCATATGCTGAGAGAATGCAGCGGCTGGGCTTGTATTCTCTGGAATTTAGAAGGATGAGAGGATATCTTATTGAAGCATATAAGATTAAAGGTTTGGACATGCTAGAGGCAGGAAACATGTTCCCGATGTTGGGGGAGCCCAGAACCAGGGGCCACAGTTTAATAATAAGGGGCAAGCCATTTAGAACGGAGACGAGGAAACAGTTTTTCACACTGAGAGTTGTGAGTCTGTGGAATTCTCTGCCTCAGAGGGCAGTGGAGACCGACCGGTTCTCTGTATACTTTCAAGAGAGAGCTAGATAGGGCTCTTGAAGATAGCGGATATGGGGAACAGGGTAATGATTGTGGATGATCAGCCATGATCACATTGAATGGCGGTGCTGGCTTGAAGGGCCGAATGGCCTACACCTGCACCTATTGTCTATTGTGTGAAGGTATTCTTCTGGACAAACCCAAGCAAATGAGAGAATGAGAGAAGCAGGCAGAGGTGAGCACCATGTGTTTTGTTAACAGTCCCAGGAGTAAATGCCGCTGGTAATTGCAATGCATGAAGTACTTTAATTTTTGGTAAGGAAATTACTTAAACTTTATGTCAAAGCCCACGCATTGATTCCGATTTTGGGTTACAAAAACAACACAACTATTAACGTTTGGTATAACAGTGCAAAATCAAGCAATTTCTGAAGTGTATGCAGTTGGACACAGGAATTACAACATTAAACTAATGGATAATTAATTCTTACATTTTGTGCAGCGACATTAAATTTTGCTTTCACCTAAATAAATTCCGTACACATCTTCCCAAAAGCTGGAACTTGATACGCTACAGGTGCACCTTTTATGGTTCTTTACGAGATTAGCCAAGTCATGTTTGCAGGTCAAGTTCAAGCCTGCTCTTACCCAACAAACACATAAATATTGTCAGCTCGATGCACTACAGCGATCGTAATAATCAAATCACTTTTCCCAGAACCCAGACAACTGAAATTTGATGCAGCATTCTTCAGACTCCTAATAAAGAGCCACTAACTCAGCATAGATCAGCAGAGAATCATTCCCCAGTCTGTGGGGCTCAGGTGCTCAATGTTTTTTGAAGGAGGAGGAGAGAGTTGAGGCAGGGACTATCGCAACACTTAAGAAACAATTAGACAGGTGCATGGACAGCACAGGTTTAAGGTAATATGGGCCAAATACAGGCAGGTGGGACTAGTGTAGATGGATCATGTTGGTCGGTGTGGGCAAGTTGGGCCAAAGGGCCACCTCAAAGTTGTCAACCTATTGTGTCAGGAGATTCCCAACATTACAGATGGGCTGAAAATAAAGTAGTTACACATTTCAAGTGTGCAAATCTCTTACATCTGGCAAAGGACAACACCCATACTCTCCTGAGGCCATCACGCAGCAGGTTGCATTTCCAGGGCAGTACACAGTCCCATTGCACTGCACATTATGAACTGCAAAGAAAACATGATAAGGTTGAACAAAACTAGAAAATCATCACGGGAGGAAGAAAATAAAAGGACGATGAGAAAGGAACAGGAGGCAGTAATAATTAAATTCTCATGTGTGATGGAATTTACAAAAACTCGAGGCATTAGCAAGTTCAAACATCTCTTATGGCTACAAACTTGAAATACTTTATTTATTTGAAAGTCTGAAAGAAAGATCTTGTTTCCATCAATTGACTGAAAGTCTACCACAATTGGAGCATATCTGTTGTATAATAGCAAAGAACACTTTCATTCAACCAAAGCATCTCAGCATTGAAAGGTTATAATCAGTCGAAGAGGATGTAAAATTTGTGCCTATTTATTGAGCAAGTCAAGAGCTCAGTATAAGTTATAAATGTTGGGAAGTCCAGAGTCATAGCTGTACAACGTGGAAACAGGCCCTTTGGCCCACCTTGTCCATGCCTACTTGGCATTCTGGGCTAGTCCCATTTACCTGCAATTGGCCCATATCCCATATTTCTGTCTATATGTCCTTAAAAAGTCATATTTATATCTGCTTCAATACTTCCTCTGACAGCTTGTTCCAGATATGGAGTGAAAAAGCTGCCCCCGAGGTCTCTCTTCGATCTCTCCCCATTCATCTTAAGCCTATGTCCTCTAGTCTAGTTTTATAATCCTCTACCTTGGGAAAAAGACCGTGACCGTTCACTTTATCCATGCCCCTTATGATCTGGTACACCTGAATTAGGCCACCCCCCCAGCCTCCCACATTCCAAAGTGTACGCAAACTCGAGGTTGAGATTGGAGGGCTTCAAATTTCTTCAAATTTACCAAGTTATTAAGCCTTGAATACATTAAAATTCTGCCATTCAGCCTCTCTTGCCGTTTGGTCACTCATGAATGTTTCACGATTTCATTTGCCTACCTTAGTGTTAACGACATTTCAATATTTCTTGGCCAGTCGTTTGGGAGAGAGGTTGACTTAATCTCAGTTCCAATTTTATGGTTCTGAGGTGGCCAATGTGGTTTACACAGACTCTTCCACAGATAGGGTACGTGATGGCTAGTGGTTGAACAGTGGATCATTTATAAGATGTGTTCCAATCTCTGCTCCGTCAGTCTGGTAATTACTTCTATAAAGACCTCAGAATAGTCTGGTTGGAAAATCTGGTGTTGGGTATGTGGATGGCACAGCTAGCTCAATATAGCCGAATTGTGCAACCATGCTTTCATTCAAGACACAGAGGTGGAGCAACTAGCAAGTCAGACTGCATTCTCTGAAGAACATGGGTAGGTGACATTTTGGGTCAGGACTCTTCTTTAGACAAAATACTCCAGCACTGTCAATTTTTGTACTGTTGAATTACTCCAGCTTTGTCGTTTTGTAAACTAACACTTGAAGCTCCTTCCGTCTACAAGCTTTCATTCTGATTTGAAAGGTGTTGATGTCTATTTGCTTTTATGTCCAGAAAATTGGGAGAATTTTGCAGAGATGGCATTGCATAGAAATTATTTTAATGAAATGCTTGCTGCAGGCATTCTAGGATTTATAATAGGGCAGGGATCACTGTAGCCTGGTCAACTATGAGTTTTCTAAAACTGCAAATGCCTGCATCTGTGCACCCCACAGAGCATCAAACACACTTCCCTGGTAAAGCTGGCCGTGATCTTCAAATATCCTTTACCTCAATTGACCAAAGGCACAATGAAGGCAGTGAAAAATGTCAATGTCAACCTTTGCCTCGACGGCAGGCCTGTAAAATATCCTCACATCTGGTCATTACCAGACTGATGGAGCAAAGATCGGAGCACATCAAACATTCAAACAGACTAACATGGTGGCAGCGTGTCAGGGGCTATTGGGAAAAGGAAGGGGAATGGGGTTGAGGGGAAAGAGTGATCAACCATAATTGAATGGCGGAGTAGACTTGATGGGGCAAACGGCCTAATTGTGCTCCTATAACCTATAACCTATGAACATGAATAAACTAAGGAATATCTATGATACGGTGTAGACCAGGAGAGTTGGAATAAAAGATGAGGTGGTGTTGCGAGTTGAAGGACAGTGGTAAAAGCATTATGTACAAAATGATACAGGGATTAATGAATCATATCTGGGAAAGCTTATAAATGTGCAAAGCACCACCTCCCAAATTAGAAGGGAAATTAATGGTAGAAAAGCCATCAACTGCCATGCGGCATAACTAAATCTAATCTGGGGGGATTAACATGCTCAGCAGAAAGACAAGGGAGAACAGAGTTAAGCTTTGCTGGAAGAGTATAGAAGGAATAGGAATACATTTTTAGTGTTTAATTTAGTTTTAGACATTCGAGATATTGAATTGAATATGGAATACATTTTATTAGCCAAATATGTATACGTAAAAGGAATTTGCCACGGTGCTTTGCACGCAAGTCACAACAAGATATACAGGAGACAATTAAAAATAAAACATTATGATTTAAACATGTGAAGAATGAAATAAAATACAGGAGCAGAAGGAGGCTACAGACTTTTGGCCGTTGCCTAGAGCTACTGTTCGTGGAAAAAAAATCTGTTTTAATGGCTGGATGTGGCAGCTTTGACAGTCTGGAGTCGCCTTCCAGAGGGAAGTGCTTCAAATAGTTTGTGGCCAGGGTGAGACAGGTCAGAGATGATCTTCCCCGCTCGCTTCCTGGCCCCTGCAGTGTATAGTTTGTCGATGTGGGGAAGGTTGCAGCCAACAACCTTCTCAGTTGATCGAATGATGCGCTGCAGCCTCCGGATGTCATGCTTGGTGGCTGAGCCAAACCAGACCATGATGGAGAAGGTGAGGACAGACCCTGGGATGGCAGTATAAATCTGGACTTTTATTTCATTGCCTGTGGCAGGTTGTGTTTTCTCCGCTGCCGCAGGACATACATCCTCTGTTTGACTGACTTTTTGACTGTGGAGACGATGATGGCCTCCCATTTAAGGTCCCTGGAGATGATGGTTCCAAGGAACTTAAATGACCACAGATGTGACTGTAGTGTTGTTGATGGTGAGTGGGGGGAGGGGAGGGGAAGCTCTCCTAAACCCTACAATAAATTCCACCGTCTTAAGAGCATTGAGCTCTAGGTTGTTGCGATGGTTTGGGGCATCAGCTGTGTCACTTCCTGTCTGGAGGCAGATTCCTCGGAAACAGGGCCTTTGGCCTACCGAGTCCACCCCGACTAGCAATCCCCGTACACTAGCACTATCCTACACACTAGGGACAATTTACAATTCTTACTGAAGCCAATTAACCTACAACCTTGAATGTCTTTGGAATGTGGGAGGATACCGAGCCCCCAGAGAATACTCATGCAATCATGGGGAGAACGTACTACCTCGGTACAGAGAGCACCCGGAGTCAGGAATGAACCCAGTTGTCTGACACTGTAAGGCCACAGCTCTACCACTGCCCCACTGTGTCACCCTGTGGAGTGGGGTATCTACAAACTGGAAGCTCAGCATCATATTTACAGAAGTGTTTTGCAAAGTAGTCGCCCACTAGGCTTGGTTTCTCACCAGTGTAAAATCTACCTTATTGTGAGCAGTATACAAACTGGAGGTAGTACAAATGAGTTGCTGCATTATTATGGAAGTACATTCGGTGCTCTTAGTGATGGGAAGGGCAAGTAATAATATCAACAATTGCATGGCCAGGCATGGCTCTTAATGGAGACTAGACCAAGTCCAGACGTGTTGGGCCCGCTCCCCCAATGCAATATTACACCAAACTGCGCACGTTCAAACTTGTGCCGTTGTTGGCTGAAAATAAGTTAAAGTTAATAGTGAATAGAGGACCCATGGAGGCGTTTATAAAGTAGAAGAAACCTTTCCCGTGGAGCCGTTGGATCCCAGATGTGAGGCCAGGCAACTTTACGTGGAAAAAAACCCATGGCGATTTAAAAAAAAAAAAAGAAATTCGGGATCCCCTTGTGACGTCATTCGCGGCTGACGGGCAGGCCAAGTGGAAAAGTGATTTTTGTAACAGTATTTTTGTAAAGTTTAAAATGTCAATAACTTGCAAAATATACCATCAATCTGAATGAAACTTATTTCATTTACATTGCAGGATAATGGTATGGTGCGCCAAAAATTGTAGCGCTATCGTGTACCGTTTTTGTGGAATTTTGGGATCTCACGCACTCGCACGCAAACAAACAAGATGAGAGTTTTAGTAATGTAATATAATATATAGATGAAGCAATAAGCCACAACACCCCAGAAGGAGCATACCCTGCTGAACAAAAAATTGAAGTTGTGTCCTGCGGTGGCCCGTGTTGTAGTTCAACTTATTCAGTTCATCTCACTGAAGTTTTCATATTAGAACACTCAAAGAAGTAATGAGATCCATTTAAAATAAAGTATAATTTAGGGTGTGAGAAACAATAATAAGAATAAAAAACCTTGTGTGTTTTTCATGGCAAATCGTCTGCGGGCTGGAAATTTTGTCCACATTTCCATCACTCCATACTCAGACAAACACTTGGATTGCTTCAGGTCGCACTTGGTATCTGAAGGACAACAATGCAGGTGGTCCTCACAGCATATAGCCTGTACATGCAAAATAATAGGGGAAATGAAAAATACAGAAGCATATTCAAATCCACGGACAAAATATTTACATAGAAAAAACGGAAGCTGCTAATACAAACCCATTGTTAATAATACATATTCTATAGTCTGCAAAAATAACTATAGGACTCAGAAAACACCATCGGTTCATGGAAATCCAATATTTAATCTTGCAATCTCTCTGCAAATTTTACAATAGTTAGGGCTCAAATTGTTAAGTGTGTTGAAATCAATTTCATAATTCACATCACGTGGTCCAAACTTTCAATTTATGAATCTCCACCATCTCTACCATAGACCTCTACCATGCTACTGTTATAATTACAACACTTGGCCCTTGCATTTAATTAAAATGTTCAGCAGTCTACTGTAAGAAATTATTATTGGAAGTTTAGAGTCTTCCAGTAAACTTGACTAATACCTTTTCCAAAGGGCAGCATCCCCATTGCTGATCCGAAAGTTGGCAACATGTGGACCCATCTGGACACTCCGATTCCCCGTCCGGGCAAATAACTGCCTTCATATTTTCAGCTATGAACAAATCTTATTTCAGTCATTGGAAACAAATAAGAAAAACTCAAAATACAAATGAAATGTTGGAAATAACGAGGTCTATGGAGCTGGTGTTCTCACACCAATGACTTTTTGATGGAGCTTGGGGAAAAAGTTAGAACTCAAGCATGCTTTAAGTTGGAGTGAAGGCATGCAGAGAGGAAAGGACATAACTGTGATAGAGTGACAAGTGGCAGGGTGCTGGTGCCCACAAAGAGTGCAAAGAACCATCAATATCTGGGAGATGATGAATGAAAGCACGGGAGAAATTGAGAAGTGTGGGACACAAATAAAAATGATTAGCTCAACAACTCACAATGGCTCCTTGCTCAAGAAAAAGTAAGATTGTTACGTCACAAAGTCAACCAATAAACTCATGGACATTTATTTACAATAAAAATCAATAACGATCACTGCTCAGCAGTTGCTCCAAAAAAAAGGCCCAAGGCAGGTCTGGTTCCTTATAATTAGTCACAGTTGTTTGCAATTAACCTTGCACTAGTCTCTGGCAGAGCAATGAAGATTCCTTATAACCAATCCAACTTAATATCATTTTCCATTTGTAAATCAAGCCCATCTTCAAGCACTTC
This sequence comes from Leucoraja erinaceus, assembly GCF_028641065.1. Classification (NCBI taxonomy): domain Eukaryota; kingdom Metazoa; phylum Chordata; class Chondrichthyes; order Rajiformes; family Rajidae; genus Leucoraja; species Leucoraja erinaceus. The sequence goes on from NC_073403.1 coordinate 29,978,211, forward strand.
TTTAAAATCAATAAATGAAATAGCTTCCATCATTTATTCAAGCTATAGATCACAACAATTGGAATATTTTGCAACCAATTTCAAATTTATGATCTCTGGTTACTAACCCTCTTGCCAGAGCCCATGATCTTGCTTTAACTTGTCAAAATCCATCAACCTGTACGATGCCAATTAACAAAGAGGGAACAGAGCATTACAGACCAGTTGCAGAGAGGTTCACTGTGGAGCATTCACAATGGCAAATTGCGTGTGGATATCACATGACAAGGTGATTCCACTACTGGTAAAGACTGCATGGACACCAGGCAGAGTTAAGGAAGGCAGGTAGTGTAGGAATAGTCTGAAAACGGGTAATGACCCTAAAGTTCACCTACCTATTTTCTCCAGAGATGCTTCCAAATCGGCTTAGTTACTCTAGCATTTTGTGTTGATGCTTGGTGTAGGAATACCATAGCTATCCCCTCTCTAAATGATGGACTGCTGTGGACACTGATAAGGGATGATGGATTTCAGAGAAAGGCAGCAGCAACCACGTTTATGCTGCCATAAACTATTGCACAATAGGGAGGACGAGTCAGAAAGCTGTAGTGATTGAGGATGCAATCTTAAACTAATAGATGGGAGTTCCTTTGGTTCTGGAACATTCCCAGGATGGCAGGACTGACATATGATGAAAGAATGGGTCGGCTTGTATTCACTGGAATTTAGAAGGATGAGAAACAAATATGGAATTTAGAAGGATTATAGAAACATATAAAATTCTTAAAGGATTGGACAGGCTAGATGCAGGAAAAATGTTCCCGAAGTTGGGAGAGTCCAGAACCAGGGGTCCCAGTTTAAGAATAATGGGTAGGCCATTTAGGAATGAGACGAGGAAAAACTTTTTCACCCAGAGAGTTGTGAATCTGTGGAATTATCTGCCACAGAAGGCAGTGGAGGCCAATTCACTGGATGTTTTCAAGAGTTAAGATTTAGCTCTTAGATTTCTGGCTAAAGGAATCAAGGGATATGGGGAAAAAGCAGGAATGGGGTAATGATATTAGATGATCAGCCATGATCATATTGAATGGCAGTGCTGGCTCGAAGGGCCGAATCACCTACTCCTGCACCTATTTTTCTATGTTTCAATTAAACTAGTTAAAAATTGACAAGGTCCCACAAACAACACAGGGAGGTAAAAGGCAAGTTGAAAAGGACTACAATTTTAGGATTACCTTGGACGTCACAAACCAGTATGATGAAATGTAAAAATATATCAAATGAATGTTGGGCTGGAGTGGTGGCATCGTGAGGAACTGATTCCAGGGACACATTTGTGGGGAGGTGAGACCATGCAACCAGTACAAATGGATGCTGGGCAGGATTAGACCAATGGGTGTTAAGTGGTGTCAGCTGGAACGGTCAGAACCAGGGCAAGAGGAACTTGAGCAGGGACATAGGGACGGGGAGCGAAGAAAACCAGTAGAGAAGTGAAAGACAAAAGCAGAAGTGAAAACGCAGAAAACATGTGGAAATATGCAAACAGGGCCACAATACAAAAAAAAACACTAAAATGATTCACGAGATTGAAAAGTCTAAAGGCTTTTTTAAATGTACAATAAGATATGAATTAACAGCACGGAGGTATAAATGGTATAATATTGTTGTTTATAACTGAGGTCTGGTTGGAGGATAACCAGGATTAGGAAATGAATATTGAGGAATATTCAATAAGAAAAGGAAGTTCATGATGTTGGTAGAAAAGGAGGAACTCACTGCATGACGAGGTTGGATGGAAAATTGAAAAGCAATCAGTATCAGATTCAGATTCAATTTTAATTGTCATTGTCAGTGTACAGTACAGAGACAACGAAATGCATTTAGCATCTCCCTTGAAGAGCGACATAGCAAACGATTTGAATAAAAAATAATAAGTGTCTGGGGGGGGGGGGGGGGGGGGGGGGGGGGGGGGGTGGTGGTGATTGGCAGTCCTTAATTATATCAAAACTTTAGGGCAACACTGTGGTGCAGCAGTAGAACGTCTGCTGCACCACAGTATGGGTGACCATAAGAAACACTAAGGGCAGGAAACATTGGTGGGGGTTATCTACAAGCTCCCAATCACTCGCAGTGATGTAGAGGATGGAATTAAATATGAAACTAAAGATTAGTGTAATAAAGGGTACAGCTGCAATCAAGACTGACTTTAGTCGATGTAGACTGGTCAAACCAAACTAACACTGATGCCAAGGGTGTGCCCTTAGCATCAGCTGCTGCCTCACAACACCAGAGACCCGGGGTCAATTCTAACTTCGGATAGAATACTCTTCACTAGTCTGATGTGAAAAACTTCAATAACACGCAAGAAGGTTGACATCAGGACATAGCGACTTGCTTGGATAGGTAGCCCACCCACAACCAGGCACTCACACAACTACTGATGCACGGTTGTGGCTGTTTATACTGCAGGATGCACTGCAGTAACTCACCAAGACTCCTTAGACATCTTCCAAACCCACATCCTCCACCAGCTAGAATGAAGTGGGCTTCAAAAGAATGGTAATACCACCAGCTTGAAGTAAGCTGGTGGCATTCCAAGGCACGCACATTCCTGACTTAGAAATATCATTATTCCTTTAAAGTTACTGGGTCAAAATCCTGGGACTCTTCCTGAACATTGGAACTTGGATGTAAGTGTAGATGGTTGGCTGGTAAATTTGCAGATGACACCAAGATTGCTGGAGTGAGGGACTCTGAGGAAGGCTGTCCTAGTATATAGCGGGATATAGATCAGGTACAGAAGTGGGTGGAGAAGTGACAAATGGAGTTCAATCCAAGCATGTGTGAGGTCTTGGACTTTGGGAGATCAAATGCAAGGGGGAAAATATACAATTAATAACATGCCCCTTAACAGTATTGATATATAGAGGGATTCTAGTGTCCAGAAGTGGCAACAGAAGTAGATTGAGTGGTAAGGACCACATGTGGTATGTTCGCTTTCATTGGTTGAGGCTTTTAGCATTCAGATCTGGTCGCCTCAAAACAAATAGGATGTGGAGGCTTTGGAAAGGGTGCTGAGGATGATTACCAGAATGATGCTTGGATTAGAGGCTATTAGATTCGGGTCAGACATACTTGGATTGTTTTCTCCGGAACATCAGAATATGCTGGAGACGTGATTGAAGTATATAAAATTGAGAGGCATGGATAGGGTAGGCGTAGAACCTTTTTCCTCAGATGGAAACTCAAATTAACCATATAACCATACAACAATTACAGCACGGAAACAGGCCATCTCGGCCCTACAAGTCCGTGCCGAACAATTTTTTTTTCCCCTTAGTCCCACCTGCCTGCACTCATACCATAACCCTCCATTCCCTTCTCATCCATATGCCTATCCAATTTATTTTTAAATGATACCAATGAACCTGCCTCCACCACTTCCACTGGAAGCTCATTCCACAAGGATCCGCTACCACTCTCTGAGTAAAGAAGTTCCCCCTCATATTACCACTAAACTTCTGTCCCTTAATTCTGAAGTCATGTCCTCTTGTTTGAATCTTCCCTATTCTCAAAGGGAAAAGCTTGTCCACATCAACTCTGTCTATCCCTCTCATCATTTTAAAGACCTCTATCAAGTCCCCCCTTAACCTTCTGCGCTCCAGGGAATAAAGACCTAACTTATTCAACCTATCTCTGTAACTTAGTTGTTGAAACCCAGGCATTCTAATGCCAAATTCTAGAGGGCATCGCTCTAAAGTGAAAAGGGCAAAGTTTAAGAGTAGATGTGTAGGGCAAGTTTTCATCTTTACAAAGGCTTGTGGGTGCCTGGAACACGCAGCCAGGGTGGTGATTCAGGCAGATACAATGGTGGCATTCCTTGATTGGGCATATGAATATGTAGGCAAATGAAGAAATGTCAATTATGTGCATCAGAAGAGTTGGTCTTGGTATCATGTTCAACAAGGGCATTGTTGGTCAAAGTTTCTAGATTCTAGATCTGTAGTTCAGCCAGCTTCTGTGGAGCAAACCTGACAGACCTCATTTCACTTCACCATGAAGAAGGATCCCCCAAATATCATCTGTGTATTTTCCCTCCACGAAGGCTGCCTGGCCAGCCAAGTTCCTCGAGCAATTTTTTTTTGCTCAATTTCTTCTGGGCTTCTGCCTTACACAGGCCTATCATTTGTGTAGGAAGAAACTGCAGATGCTGTTTAAACCAAAGATAGATGCAAAATGCTGGAGTAATTCAGTGGGACAGGCAGCATCTCTAGAGAGAAGGAATGGGTGACATTTTGGGTCAAGACTAAAGAAGGGTTTCGACCCAAAACATCACCCATTCCTTCTCTCCACAGATGCTGCCTGTCCCACTGAGTTATTCCAGCATTTTGTGTCTATCTTTGGCCTGTCGTTTATGTTCCTTCACATCTACTGTCTTTTTTTTTTGCAACTGAAAATAAAAGTTAATTGAAACACATTAACTGTTTACACTCTACCATTTATGCTGTTTGATCTGCCAGGTATTTCCAACATTTTGGTCTTATCTTCAATTAACTTTCAGAATTGCTAGTTTTGCTATAGTTGCAATGACGTCACTGGATATTGCACAAGGTGTTGCTCTCCTGACACACGGACTCAGTGCTGACATTTGAGCCTGTGTTTAAATGCAAACTAGAATTGTTGGTGAGAAAACATGCCAAACCATTGGTATTTAATCCCATGGGACTTCCACCCTGTTCCCATGACGCACCATCCTTTAATTCTGACACTGCCCCAGTGCATTAACCAAGGTTGAGAAATGTTAGGAGGCAGTTCATTGCACAAGACTGCATCCAGAATGACCACTGGGCCAAGGACAGACAGGACTGGTGATTAGGGAGCGAGTCAGATGACCCAGCCTGCAGTGGTTGCCAATAACTTAAGGCTTTTGGAACAGTGATATAATTCACAATAAAACATAGCTTGAAATTCATCCAGCAATGATAATTGAAAACATATCCATTCTGGCTTGAACAGATACTTGAACAGATGCTGCCCTGGCAGCAGCCTCTACCTACAGCCTGTATGTCATTTCCATCTTTTTTATTATTTTTAGTTAGTCTAAAGTCTGTTTTAGGGGGAAACTTTTACTTTTCTATGTGGGGGAGGGGGGCAGGGTAAGGGGGAAACCGTTTCCCAGTCTCTTCCTGGCGGGGACGCGACTATTTCTCCGAGTCGCGTCCTCGCCCCCCATCTCGCGGCCTACCAGCTGGATCGGAGCGGCCTTTCCTGCCGGGGACCGGTATCCGGACCAGGGCTGCTACAGCGGCGGCGCAGCGCTGGAGTCACTGCGGAGCGGGCGATGCCTACCTGGGTCGCCGTTTGGACCTCCGGAGCGTTGGGCCGTTGCTCCAACATCGTGGAGCTCTGGTGCGGAGAGCTTCCAACGCGGGCGGCGTTGAACAACATCGTGGAGTCCTGGGGCGCCTTGCAGAGGGTCTACAGCAGCAGTCTCCACCCGGCGCAGCCTACGGATATTGGAAGCCGCCGACTCCGGTAGGAGGGGGCCGACTCTGGTGTCCACGCCGCTGAGGACGTCCCGCAGCCCCGACGGCGGACTGGTATCATCCCGGCGAGCGGTCCTGGACATCGGGCCGCCCGTAGCTGCAACTGCGGAGGGCTTGGGGAGACCCTGACCACGGGGAACAGTGGAGGAAGAGACTGACTTTGGTGCCTTCCCACACAGTGGGAAACTTTGGTGCTGCTGTGTGGGGATGTTTTGTGTTGAATTCTATAGTGTGTTGAGTCCTGTTTATTTTTATTGTATGGCTGTATGGGAATTCATTTCACTGTGCCATCTGGCACACGTGACAATTAAATTTATCTTGTATCTTGTTGTATCTTGTATAAACATGATGCTTGAATATATTGGAAAGGCTATAATGACTGGAGTCTAAATACTTGCCAGGATCAATCTTGTAGCAACTTACCAATGGGTTTGATGCAGGTTTTCCGTGCCTTATCACACTGGAACCCCTTTGGACAACAGCGATCACCACAACATACAGCCTGTAATGAGATGGAATTGGGGGCAACTTCAGGAAAGAGTGCAATTTTTAAAAACTAAAACAATATTTCTTCCATTCAACCCGATAGACAAAAAAGTTAACAAATAATATCTAGTGGTGTCTGTTTTATGTACAAAGGATGCAATATTGCAGGCTGCATTAAAATATATATTAAAAAAATCAACTATTGACAGCATAGATAAAACTAAAGTTGTTAAAATTAAACTAAAACTAATGTTCTCATTTCACAGCCAAGTGAACCACTGATGGGTAGGTTGGGGCAGTCTTTTAAAAGTTATTGTGTATTGAACAGGTACATGAATAGGAAGGGTTTAGAGGAATATGTGTAAAATGCAGGCAAATGGCATAGATGAGAATTTTGTCAGCATGGACGACTTGGGCTTCAAGGCACGTTTCTGTGCTGTATGACTATGACAACCAAGCAGGTGGAAAAGAAGCAAGTCCAGAAATTATAGCAGTACTGCTCTTTTAAGGTGATCATAATCTAACCCCATTTCCTTCATTCCTCAAACCTGACAATGGGCCTGGTTTGCAGAGGAAATTATTTTATAACAAGTAGGCAATGATATGGAATGAGAATCTTGCGAAATGTCACCAATTGCCTGAACAAAGGACTTGGGAGACATTTCAGCTTCTTTAGCTCGTGATCTCAGTCACGTCAGATGTTCTGCCCAAACAAGAAGAGTTTCAGGCTCAATGCTGATGGAATGCGAAGTGTGGGTTGGCTTTCTTGTTCCTTTCTGAAGGCAAAAACGACAAAGGCATATAGCTAGTGCAGTAATAGCTAGTGACAATCCAGGACTTGAAAGACCAATAATACCCATGTTAAAAATATCCTTTGCATATTAAAAGTCAAACCCTCCATCAGTAATAGTAGCTTAATGTTATAATCTGCATATATTATTTGTTTCCAAGCTTTTCTGAAGACCACTAATAACAATGTCTGGTTCAAGGTGCAGAATGCCAGAGTGCACAACAACACAACTGAATACAAATAGCTGAATCTGCTTTTCCTACATCTGAATGAGACGCTACTTGCTGTGTAATAAAGCGATATTTTGCAACATTTTTGAAATTCTCTCATCACAGGAGCTCCTGAACATTGACAGCTGAGTGTCTATCTGCTAAGTTCAGCATTAAGCTTCAATAATTGAAGATGTTTTGATGAGCAGTCCAAAGTAAGGCACATTTTTCGAAAAGTCAGCTAAATACCAAGACATAAGCTACCAAACAGCCTCGTTGGCAGTCAGGTGTTTGAAATCATAGATAGAGAAGCATAAAAACTAATGATTATGACCCCAATACATGGTCGGGCTAAATGGCTAATTTCTCAGCCAGATTTCCTATGAATTCCTGTCAATAGAAATGTTTGACCAAGTCAAATGTGAGAACATCAGGAAAAACCCGGAGGTGCATTCTTCATTTTGTATCATTACAGAAAAGAAATTGTCCTGAACTAAGTGAATCTGCCAACAGTTGGTAAACATGTTCACTGGCTGTAAAAGAGAGCAGCTTCAATGCTCAGTTTCAAGCCTTAAGTTGCAGGGCAGTTTATTAAGCCTATGTTGGAGAGAAGAATGAATTCCACCTTCAAAAACACATACGCCCGTCCCACTTGCATGTGCTTGGCACGCTAATTACGCGACATCGTGGTCGCGTTAAGCCGCGTCGGTCCCGCGAAGGTTGTGCGCAATTTCATTCGACCGCACAGCCGTCTGGAGCACGTGACATAATTTGAAGATGGACACAAAATGCCGGAGTAACTCAGCGGGACCGGCACCATCTCTGGAGAGAAGGAATGGATAATGTTTTGTGTCGAGACTGAAGAAGGGTCTTGACCCAAAACGTCATCCATTGCTGAGTTACTCCAGCATTGTGTCTATCTTCAATTTTCTTGGCCCCGCTCTGGGTGTAGAAGTGGGGGCGGATCTGGACCTCAACGGCCGTGAGCGCCAGGCCGAGTTCGACGATCGTTTGCCTGCTTCTGCTGCTGTTGGAGGTGAGAAGTTGCGTCACGCGAGGGTCTTGGGCCTGTCCCACTTTGGCCGTCAGTTATGCGACAGGCCATTGGCGCGCGAAGATTTCGTTTGCTACAAAAATTTTGGAGCCCCGAGCGATGTCGCGCACAACTACATACCCCTCCACGCTTCTCAGTGGGACTGGCCCCGCGCGGCCATAAGATGCCCGTGCGCCTCAACGTGACGACAAGGACACGCAAGTGGGACAGGCCCTTCACTCATCCTCTTCTCCCTTTCTCTGGCATTTCCCATAATTTAATTCCAAACTTTTTTCACCAAGATACGATGAAAGGTCTTTGGCCTAGCACACCAATTCTCCACAGATGGTGGCTGACCTACAGATTTGTAGTATTTTGCTTTCACATAAAATAAAAAATAAAAACATTCAGTGTCAATATATGTATGGAAAGTTAGTTATGAATTATAGGTGCTGTATTGGTACTTGCTTCAAAGAGAAACCATAAAAGGTAATTTCATTCAAGGCTTACATCATTCATAGGACAGCATCCCCAACCAAAGCCTGTAGAGGTACAACAGGTATATCCCTCGGAGCAAGACATGTTCCCACAAAGCTCGCTCTCAGCAGTACGCAGGTTTCTGACTGCAGAAACCAATGGTAATTCTTCATCGACTCCAGTCCTTTTGCATCTGGCCTTGACTAGATCACACTCGTATCCCTTTGGACAACAATGCTCCCAATCCTTGCATATGGTTGCCTTAACAGAAAGAAAAAAAATTAAAACCAGCATTTTATATTAAAAAAACATCTGAGTAGATCGAGCAAATTTATGAAAAATTAATATTCTGAGGTTCTACAAAAGCATTTACTCATTTGAACTCGTGTTCCATTATGTTTTACTTGCATTAAACTGGTGACAGCAAGTAATGGTGCAAAATGTTCAGTGAAAAAGCCATTGTGGTGTGCACAAGATAGTAATCATGAAGGAAGGACATTAAAACAAAGTAATCTTACATCAGTGAGTGGGCAACAGCCGTAGACTCCTTTAGAAGTAGGCACGCACGTGTACTCAGGCGGGCATTCAGTATTATCCAGACACACATTTTCAGTCACTGCATTCGTTGTTCCTGCTTGCACGAGTGGGGTGGTTTCGACTTCTTCCCACTGGAATTAGAGAGACAAGATATCATTTCTCATTCATTTGAAAACTTTTTTGTTCACCATGGTCTATGTGGGAAACATTTTCTAATCTCTTACCTCGACGGAGATGCGATTTTTTTCCGTATCGTATCTCCTTCCGCACTGCGGCCTAACATTGAGGAATTGGCAGCCTTTGCTGGAGACCTTCTTCGAGAAGCTTTGCCGCGGAGTCAGTGGACTTATCAACATGGAGCTCGCAATCCCTTTTCCAGGGATCAACCTCGGAGCTCCGCCGTGGGTGCTTGCAGACTTTAGCATCACGGAGCTCACGGTCAGAGACCGACTTAGGGAACTCCAAAATGGGGGAGTTTCGACCGCCCCGATGCGGAAGTTTCGACCACCCCGACTGCGGATGGTTTGACTGCCCCGGCCGCGAGAGAATAACGAGGAAGAAGATTGGACTTCTCTGCTTTCCATCATAGTGAGGAGTGTGGGGAATCCGCTGTGGTGGATGTCTATGTTAACTTTTATGTAATTATGTGTCTTGTTGCTTTTTTTTTCGTATGGCTATATGGTAGTTCGCATATCACTGTACCTTATGGTACGTGACAATAAAAGACATTTGAAACCTTTGATTTCTCTGCAAAATAAAAGAACTACAGTAGTCCGACTAATCAGTCAACAAAGTAGATTGCAGATGGTTGTCAAACATTGTAGCAGGATCTTGATCAGTTGGGCAGTTCAGCTGAGGATGGAATTCAATGGAGAGAAATGAGACGTGTTACATTCTGGGAAGATTAACATGGACAGGACCTACACAATGAATGATAGGTCTCTTGGGAGTGTGGTAGAGCAGAGGATCTAGGAATGCAGGTACATAGCTTTTTTAAAGTGGCACCGCAGGTAGATAGGATGATCAAAAGGCTATTGGCACATTGGCCTTCCTCAGAGAATTGACCATAGAAGTTTGGAGGTCATGTGGCAGTTATATAAGATGTGGGTGAGGCCACATTTAGAGTATTGTGTTCAGTTATAGTGAACATGTATTGTGTTCAGTTATAGGGATCATGTTGGAAAAATGTTGTCAAGCTGGAAAGCGTGCAGAAAAGATTTACAAGATTGTTGCCAGGATACAAGAGATACAAGATATATTTATTTGTCACATGTGCCAGATGGCACAGTGAAATGTGATCACCATACAGCCATACACTAAAATAAAGAACACAACACATGATAGATTTAAACATATAACATCCCCACACAGCAGAATCAAAAGTTTCCCACTGTGGGGGAAGGCATCAAAGTCAGTCTCTTCCTCGATATTCACCCGTGGTTGGGGCCTCCGGAGCCCTACGCAGTCGCCGCTCCGGGCAGCCCGCCGCTCAGGCCCGCTCGCCGCGATGTTGGCTCTCCGCCGTCGGGACTGGAGGCCAACCTCAGCGGCTTGGACCTCCAAAACGGCCGCTTCCCACCGGAGTCCGCAGCTCCCGACGTCCCCAGGCCGCGCTGGGCGGAGATTCAACACTGGCTGCCCTCGGCAAAGGGCCCCAGGACTCCGCGATGTCGGTCAGCGCCGCCCACGTTGGGAGCTCCATGAACCACAGCTGCATAATGTCGATGCTGCAGGCCCAACACTCCGGAGCTCCAAACGGCAATCTAGGTAGGTATCGCCCGCTCCGCGGGGAACCCAGCGCCGCGTCGCCACTGTAGTAGCTGTGGTCCGGTCCCCGGTCTCTGGTAGGAAACGCCGCTCCGATCCAGCTGGTAGTGGGGCGAGGACGAGGAGGGAGTGGGGCGAGGACGAGTCTCGGAGAAATAGTCGCATCCCCGCCAGGAAGCGACTAAGAAACGATTTCCCACTTACCCTACCCCACATAGAAAAACTAAAGTAACCCCAAAACAAACTAAAATTAAAAAAAGGGAAAAAACAGACAGGCTGTAGGCAGAGGCGCCTTCAATGCAGCGCCCCTAGTGGTCGTCAAGGGACTCGAGGGCCTGAGCTATAGGGAGAGATTGAGCAGGCTAGGACTATTCCTTGGAGTGCAGGAGGATGAGAGGTGATTTTGGAGCGGTGTACAAAATCATGAAAGGAATCGATCAGGTAGACGGTCTCTTGCCCAGAGTAGGGGAATCGAGGAACCAGAGAACATAGTCTTAAGGTGAGGGAGGAAAGATTTCATAAGAACCTGAGGGATAATTTTTCACAAAGAGAGTGGTGGGTCTATGGAACGAGCTGCCAGAGGAGGTATTTGAGGCAGGTAATATCGCAATGTTTAAGAAACATTTGGACAGGTACATGGATAGGACAGGATTAAAGGGATATGGGCCAAACATAGGTAGTGTAGGTACCAAAAACTAGTGTAGTAGGTACATGTTGGTCGGTGTGAGCAATTTGGGCCAAAGGGCCCATTTCCCACTGTATGACTCTATAAACAGCTTTTTCTTGAGCAGGGATAACTGGCTTGATAAACTACCGAGATAAGGAAACTAAATGCTGGGACCAAAAAAGTGCTCAGAATGTCAAGACTGTCATGGCTTGTCAAACAATGGCAGAATGTAAGCTAGGTCTGCATAAAAAATGAGCTCACATCACATTGTTTTAGATAGAAAATTGTGAAGCGGATATACCTGGAGAAATAAAATGATTAATAAATAATTATTAATTATTGTCCTCAAGCCAGTTCAACAATCTAGAATACTGAAAAAACAAAAAAATTGAAATGAAAGAATTTGTAATACCATACACTTGACCAAAATGTAAAAAGTGTAATTTTGGCTTGAAAATTACTTAATTTATTTCGTAACACAATTTAATGAAATTTCTGTTGCTTAATTTACAGCATAGAACTTAATCTTGATTTACCAGGGAAGTGCTGATTGCTGGGACTTTCTCCACCCAGGGTACGGTAGTCACACCAATGCACTTTGAATGCTCTGTATCACAGGTGGTATTTTCAGGACAGCAGTGCAACATATCAGAACAACAAACTGCCTGCAACAGAGAAATATGCAATCTTGAGTGGAAAATACAAAACCTTACGCTTTGTAGACAGTCTTAACAAGTAAGCGATTCAATCCATATTAAGTTATTTTGACTATAAAATGACACCAGGGATTTTTATGCATGAATACAGAGTCTATATTTCAAATAATCACCCCAAACTAAACCCATGTAGTCCCCCTGCACTAATTAGCTGAAGTAGATTTGCAGTCCATTTCTAACCTCTCCCTATAGTTAATCATTCTGGTAAGCCTCCTCTGCACCCTTTTCAAAGCCTCCAGGTCCTTCTTGTTTTGGGGCGACCAGAACTGAATGCAATACTCAAATGTAGCCTAATCAAAGTCCGAAAATGCCACATCATGATATCCTGACTCTTATACTCAATGCCTTGACTAACGAAGGGATGCAAATTATATGCCTTCTTTATCACTATCTACTTGTGTTGCCACTTTCAGGGAGTTATGGACTTGGGCTCCAAGATCCCCATGTATTAATGCTGTTAAGGGTTCTTCCTTATTCATTTGTTTTCCCATTACATTCGATCACACAAAGTGCAACACTTCATATTTGCTCTGATTAAACTCCATTAGCCATTTCTCTGCCTATTTTTATAACTAATCTGCAGCATATGCCGCTGTATAATTTGACAGCCTTTCAAGTCCACAACCCCAGCAATCTTAGTGTCATCTGCAAACTTACTAACCAATTTATCTAAGGTTATGTCAGAGTCATTTATATATATTAGAAATAGAGGTCCCTGCCGATCCCTATGGAACATCACTGACCACAGACCTCCAGCCACAATATTGTCTTTCCACCACAACCTTCTATCAGTAAGCCAATAATGAAACAATACCACCAAGTTACTCACTGTTAAACCTGTGCACCTGAATCTTTTAGATCAGCCTACCATGGAGGACGATGCATAGACAACATCCACAATCCTACCATCATCAATCACATTCATCACCTCTTCAAAAAAAACTCGAAGTTAGTAAGACACAATCTGCCATGGACAAACAATGCTAACTATCCCCAATTAACTTATTCTCTTCCATATGGGAGTAGTGTACTCCACACCGATCTCACTGTCCTCCATCTTGGTAAAAACAGCTGCAAAGTACTAATTTAGTACCCCGTCTATGTCCCCTGACTCCAAGCACAAATTCCATCCTTTATCCTTGAGTTTGTACTGTTTACCGTTGTTTTTAATGTTAAGTATAAAAAAAACATGGGATTTTCTTTAATCTGATTTGCCAAAGCCATTTTGTGGCCCCAATCGCCTGAATCTTTCCTCCTTGCTTTATAATCCTCAAAGGCTGTCTGATTTTATCTTTTAAAAATTTGTTTATGCTTTCTCATTTGACCAAATTTACGACCTCCTTGGTTATCCAATTTTCCCTTACTTTGACATCCTGATCCCTCTCCTTAGTGGAACTTGTCACTCTTGATCAATTGCCCTTTAAGCAATTCCCACATGTCAGATATGGACTTGCCCAATAACAACTACTTCCAATGTAACCAACCTCCTGCTCAATAACGTTGCAATTTGCCTTGCTACAATTCAGTACTTACCACAAGGTCCAGCCTTCAAATTAATCTTAACAATTATCGAGTTGCGGTCACTGTTCCCAAAATGCTCTTCCACTGAAACACCAGTTACCTGGCCAAGCTTGTTCCCTCAACACAAGTCTGAAGAAGGGTCTCGACCCGAAACAGGTCTGAAGAAGGGTCTCGACCCGAAACATCACACCATTCCTTCTCTTCAGAGATGCTGCCGGTCCAGCTGAGTTGCTCCAGCATTTTGTGTATCCCTCAACATAGGGTACAGGACTATCCACATACTGCTTCAAGAAACCTCTTGGATACACCTAACAAATTCTGCCCCATCCGAGCAAGACCCAGTGGACATAGATGAAGTTTGGTCACCCACTAAGACAACCTTGTTCCTTTGGTATCTTTCAGTAATGCCTCTACATATCTGTTCCTCTATTTCCCATTGGCTATTGGGAAGCCTATAGTACAATCCCATTTGAGTGCTTGCACTTTTCCTATTTTTGAGCTTGGTCCACTATCTTCTCAGCAGATAAACCCTCCGCCATGTCCTTTGAGTGTACCATGATATTCTTCATGGTTAGTAAAGCAGCTCCTCCATCTCTTTTCCCTCCCTCTCCATCTGAAACATTAAAACCCTGGAACATTGAGCTGTCAGTCACATCCCTCATGCAACCAAGTTCCCAGAATGGCCACAACATCAAGCCTAAGCACTGATCCACACTAAATTAATCTGTCCCCCCCCCCCAGAATACTCCTTAAATTATATGAAATAATTCAAATATGATTCATTAACAATCAAGCTTTTCAAAGCCTCATCATTATTGGGCTTTGGGGAGCGATGGCAAATGTAGCATTTTGAGTTGAGTTTAGTTTATTGTCACGCGTACAGTGAAAAGCAAAAGCCTTTTTCAGCGGAAATACAATACATGATTACAATCAAGCTATCTACAGTGTGCAGATACATGATAAAGGGGAATAACACAAATGTTTTCTTTCTGGGTCCTTGCTTTTGAGGACAAAGCCTCTTCTAGCAGAAAAAAAAAGCAATGGACTAAAACAGTGCCCTAATGTGTCAGGCCTAAAAGGCTTTAAGCTTCAATTGTGCTTACTGAAGCTTTTCAAAGTTGACTTAACTTTGTTATTAGATAAAAAGCAAATATATATATATATATATATAGTGAATGCTTAATTCAACTTTAAAAACAAGATCTGAACCCAGTTCTCATAAGTGATGACACACCAATTGGCAAGTCATATTTGGAAGAGAGTTTTCAACTCTCACACATCCACATTTTACAAATATTTGAAAAACACCCATGAACAAAGGAGGAAAGAACACCACTATTGGTATATTAGGAAACTAAAAACAATTTAGAAATGTACATGGAAGGAAATGACATTTGAAAAACGTACATTTCAGTTATTTAAGTTTTCTAATTGTTAGGTCACTTTCTGGTTGGAGGCAAACACTGACCTGAAAGCTGCAAATATAAGGTTAGCAAATTATTGACAAGGTCAATTTACTGCAAGCTTTACGAATGTGCAAAAATGATGCGGGTTGGATTACAACCCGAATGTTTTACACTTGGATATACAAAGATACTTATTCTTAAAACTGACTCGTGGGTAAAGAAAAAGACGAGGGGAATTAAAGCAAATATGTAAACTCAAGATAAAATAAGAAACTGGCATTAAGTTTATTCACATTAAGGAACGCTAAAATAGGCACGCAAAAGTTATGTGGGTTTTGGAAATAAATATACCAACCCCAGGAGTCAAAATCTCAAATTTCTCAGCAAAGGCTATAAATATAGTGATTAAATATTACTGTGGAAAATGTCAGACAAAAAGGTGGATTTTCTTCCCTCTGAACCAATAAACTATTGCGTGGAGTTGAGTAACAAATGACCAAGCATCAATTACTCTTTGAACAATTTCAAAATTCTACCAGTTTCTTTAGAGAGGCAAAAACATTAAAGGAATTTGTAGAAAATTACTACAAGCATTTCAACCCGAGTGGCAAAGCCTGAAGAGTCACTAGAAGCAATTTATTAAAGAGCAACAAGTGGAACCTACTTTGGGTAAAGGGCAGCAGGCATATGTTCCATCTGGTTTCTTACAGCAGGTTGCGTTATCGCCGCAATCGTGTCCATCTGGACAAATGACGGCTGAAGCCAGGCCAACAACCAGGCACAGGAGCAGAAACTTTGGAATCATGACCTAAAACAGAACAGAAAAGTGCACAAATTGAGTGGATAATGCCTTTATCTGCTTATACATAAACTGGATACTTCGTATTTTCTTTTTTTTTTCTCTTCTTTTTAAAATTTTTGTTAGAAGCAATTGTACAAAAATAAAATGATCGACATAACAGTTATACAATTTTCATACTGCTTCAGTTTTAACATTTTATAAACTAATAACTAGATGGGATAAAAAGAAAAAGGAAAAAAAGGGAAAGAAAGAAGAAAAGAGAGAAAGAAAAAAATGTTTAAAGAAAAACAAGAAAAAAAACCCCGGAACTAACAAAGGTGTAAAAGAAGCGGAGATACATCCAACTACCCTTCCATACGCCCGCTCACCCGACCCTACCATCAGTTTTGAGTTTGTGTTCAACCATTATGTTGTTGAAGAAATTCAATAAAAGGAGACCATATTTTTGAAAATTGATCTGGTTTGTCAGTCAAGACAAACCTTATTTTTTCTAGATGTAGTGGCTCTGTCATTTCACATAGTGATCCACATCTTCACTATGGGGACAGTTATCTTTTTCCAGAATTTAAGTATACGTTTTTTCGCAGTTATTAAACCGTATTCAAGAAAAAAAAAATCTCAAATGAGTATTATGAAACTGCACAAATTTAATCACGTTAGTTGAGCAAATTTATTTAAATCAGGAAAGTATAATTTAGGAGCATTCACCTTCTCTAAAAAGGTACCTTTGACTACTCATTACAAATACTGAATAAAACTACTTCCCCTTCATTCTACTCAAAGCTGAACCAGCTTTATGGATCTTTGCTCAATTCAGTAATACCCGAGTTAATATCCATTTAAATCAATTTATTCAACAGTTCAATGAAGATACAGTTCAGGGACAATGGGCAATATTGACTATGGAAACAAGGGGAGAGTCTAGGGTTCCTCCTGCTCAGAGATGCCCATTGGAAACATGTTTTATAAGAACAAATTTAAGCCCAGCTGAAATGTCATATAATCACAGTTGCTGTTGAGGCTTTACACAAAACAAAAGAGTCGTTGGGATAAAGAATGCAGATATACTAGAAAACACCAGGCTGCTGCAGAATCAATAATTTATCAAAACAAGCTGAAGAGCTTAAGTCATTGCAGCGTGTTTTGTTTTAAAAGGGAAACATCATTTTTGGAAGATGCATCATCAAAAGAAAACCCAGGACAATACATTAAAATACACATTACCAAAACACATACAAGAGATGCTAAACGTTTAACATGTCGACACCACAGCATTTGACTTAAGGAAGCAATTCTTTTGCCTTAAGAGTTCGTTGCTCAATGAGATTAAGCATTGACATGCATTCAGAACTGCATTTGGAATTGGCTTGTAAAATTAGCTACCAAAATGGGGGCTGTAAGCAAGCTCAAAGTGGAGTCAGGTCAAAACATTAAGGCTCTTCCCTTTGATTAGCGAGTTGTAAGCTTCTCAATCTGGACATGTACAAGATCAGGGACGAACATTTAAACAGTCTATAATGCACATCTTAAAGCTTTGAGAGAGTTCTGTATCAACCTGCACAGCAACGTACGATACATAGTATGATTGTTCCTTATATATTGGATTGCCACTGAATTGTATGAAAAAAAAGAATTTCACTGTACACAAGACAAATAAGTACTGTTGAACTATTGAAAAGGATTATTTTGAATTTTAAGATCAAATTCCCTTTTTGAAGGGGACAGTGAATTTTATTTCCAGTCATTGCTTTCCAGATCACTCAATTCTCATTTATCCCCAATTCTTTTGCACTAAAGCCTCAAATTGGTATTTTTTAGTTAAAAGGAAAATTCAATCAAGAAGGGCTTTAATGACCAACCAAAAAACCTGACACTTCCACAAAATAATGTAACACTTTGTACATAGCAAGTCATGACAAATAGCAATGCAATAACCAGTGGACTGAGGAATCCACATTGCCAAAGACATCAGATAGATCACACCTTTGCTCTTTTTATTTTTGGGATCTGAGGGTCATCTGAGGCCAACATTTATTGCCAATCTCTAACCGCACATTAGATGGCAGTGTTTTTTGAGCCATTGTATTATGGTATTGGATAGGGAGTTCTAGTATTTAGACCCAACAGTGAAGGACTGGTAATGCATTTGCAAATCAAGATGATATGACTTGAGACAAGAATCTTCAGATGGTGATGTTTCCCAGGCAACTGCTGCCCTTGACTGTCAGATGGCAAAAAAACCCCACAGGTTTAGGAAGAGATGCAGAAGCCATGGCAAGTAACAACCTTAAGTTGTATATGAAGGAATGAATACTGGGTGGCAAACGAGTGCAAATCAAATAGGACACTTGGTCTCAGATGGTTCTTAGGTCCTTGCAAATTGTTGGAGCCATTCTCCTCCACGCAAGAGGAAAATATTCCATTATACTTAATGGTTTAGTTTAGTTTATTGAAAAGCTTTTGGCTGAGTGTTATCCAGTCAGCAGAAAGCCTATACATGATTACAATCAAGCCCGATACATGATAAAGGGAATAATGTTTAGTGCAAGATAAAGTCAAGTCAAGTCAACTTTATTTCTATAGCACATTTAAAAACAACTCTCATTGACCAAAGTGCTTTACATCAGTGCAGGTACTAATGTTCTACAAACAATGGTACATAGATTAAACAATACATACATAAATACATACAGCGCTCTCTCAGAGGACCTCAAGAAACACTTGTGAGTAAAAATAAGTTTTAAGTCTAGATGTAAGAGTTGATGGAGGGGGCAGTTCTGATGGGAAGAGGGATGCTGTTCCATAGTCTAGGTGCTGCAACCGCAAAAGCACGGTCGCCCCTGAGCTTATGCCTGGACTGCGGGATAGTCAGTTATCCCAAGTCGGCTGACCTGAGGGACCTGGAGGTAGTATGGTTGGTTAGCAGATTTCTGATGTAGGTGGGGGCAAGCCCTTAAGGGCTTCGTATACATAAAGGAGGAGCTTGAAATTTATTCTGAACCACACTGGGAGCCAGTGGTGAGAGGCCAGAATCGGAGTGATGTGGTCTCTTTTTCGGGTGCCTGAAAGAAGTCTCGCTGCGGCGTTTTGGAACAATCGTGCGAAGCTGGAAGAAGCTAGCTTTTACCACAGCATTGACTTGTTTGTCAAACTTCAACGCGGAGTGCAATATCACGCCAAGGTTTTTGACGTGAGGTTTGAGTAAGGGGGTAAGGCATCCAAGGCTGCCTGCTAAGTTTTGATGGAGTCCGAGGGGCCGAGTAGCATGACCTCAGACTTGCTTTTGTTTAGTTGGAGGAAGTTCTGGATCATCCAACACTTTATATCCTCGAGGCAGTGAATAAGGCCGAGTAGATTTGATTGGTTGTTGGGTTTCAGGGGGAATAGGTCACGGATGGGAGGGGAAATATCTGTTCTGATTTTCTTACCTTTGCTGGTGAAAAATGTTGTTAATTCTTCGCACTTCGCAGGGGAGCCAGCTAAGCTGGTACTGGGGGCAGGACATATGACAGAGGTAATGGTACTAAAAAGGACCTTGGAGTTATGGGCGTTTTGTGAAATAAGGTCGGAAAAGTATTGTGTTCTCGCAGACTTTACTGCTTCCTGGTATTTGAGAAGATTGTTTCTCAGAAGTTCAAAGGAAATTGGAAGCTTATCAGATTTATACTTCCGTTCTGATTTTCTGCACTCTCTTCTTAGGGCTCTGGTGGAGTCATTGAGCCAGGCCAGTCTTTAGGCTTAAGCTTTTTCATTTTATGAGGAGCAACAGAATCCAGGATGGAAGAGCAAGTGGTATTGAATAAAGAAATTAGGTCGTTAGTGCTGAGATGTGGGGGGCAGCTATGAGAGCCTCAGAGAACTTACTGGCAGTCGAAAAGTTTACGTAGGAGGAGTAACGAGCAGGGAGATGGGATTTTGAGGGAGAGAAAGGCAGATGTATCGAATATAATTGCACATGCAGAGATGTATCGAACATAAAGTCCAGTAAAACTTGATTAAATAATATACTGAAGATCTCCAATGAGGTGGATGGTAGTAGGTCAGGACCATTCTCTAGTGGTGATAGGAAGGCTCAGTTGCCTGATAACAGCTCGGAAGAAACTGTCCAAGTCTGGAGGTGTGTGTTTTCACA
The DNA here is from genome assembly GCF_028641065.1 of Leucoraja erinaceus. Lineage (NCBI taxonomy): Eukaryota > Metazoa > Chordata > Chondrichthyes > Rajiformes > Rajidae > Leucoraja > Leucoraja erinaceus. The sequence goes on from NC_073403.1 coordinate 29,998,279, forward strand.
CTTCTGTACCTCTTGGCTGATGGGAGAGGGGAGAAGAGGAAGTGTCTGGGGTGAGACTCGTCCTAGATTATACGAGTGGCCTTGCCGAGGCAGCATAAAGTATAGATGGAGTCAATAGAAGGGAGGTTGGTTTCTAGATAGGATGTCAAGACAAGTCACTCAGGGCAGGATACCTGCTATGATAACAATGGTATTTGTGACTGGACCCAGTTGGGTTTGTAGCTATTGGCGACACAAGGAACTTGGGCTAGAAACAACTATTGAAGTTAAATAAAATGGAATTACAATGGTTGAGGACGACTCAAGTGGAATAAGCAGTCAGGTTAGCAAGCAGTTAGCAAGCAGGTTAGCAAGCGTTAATACATAGCAAAAATATATCCAAATGAGGAAATATATTATTGGACAGATGAATCAACCATGGTTAACCAAGGAAAGCATTGCTTAAAACAGAAAACATGAGGCAAAATAAACCAGTAAATCGAAAGATGGAGACAAATTTTAGAATTTAGTTAAGGAGGATGAAAGAAAATGAAAATAAATGAACACAAGGTTACAAGATACAAGAATAATGATTACTTTAGGCCAAAGACTGGGGGACTTGGGACTTCCACACTCCACCTGCACGTGGATAAATAGCTTCCTGTCGGGTCGCAGCCAGAGAGTCAGAGTGGGTCATCATACATCCACGGCCCTCAGCCTCAGTACCGGCTCTCCACAGGGCTGCGTACTGAGCCCCCTGCTCTACACCATCTACACACATGACTGCACCCCCGCCCACCACAGCAACACCATTGTCAAATTTGCGGATGACACTACGGTGGTGGGACTCATCTCTGGGGGGGGACGAGTACGCCTACCGGGATGAGGCGGAGCAGCTGACAGTGTGGTGTGAAGAAAATAACCTGCTCCTCAACACCTTAAAGACAAAGGAATTAATAATAGACTTTAGGAAGAATAAAACGGACATGGTACCATTGATTATCAGAGGGGACTGTGTGGAGAGGGTGGCGGATTTCCACTTCCTGGGAATCCATATTGAGGAGGACCTGACATGGGAGCGTGAACACCACTGCGCTGCTGAAAAAGGTCCAGCAGAGACTGCACTTCCTGAGGGTGCTCAGGAAGAATAACATCACTCAGAGACTGCTGCTGTCCTTTTATCGGTGCTCCATTGAGAGCATACTAACATACTGTGTATGCGTGTGGTACACCAGCTGCACAGCGGCTCAGAGGAAAGCGCTCCAGAGGGCCATTGACAACGCCCAGAGGATTGTCGGGTGCCCTCTCCTTACCTTGGAGGACTTACACAGTTCCCGCTGCATCAAAAAATCCCAGAGTAACATAAAGGACATTTCCCACCCCGGACACTCCCTGTTTGAACTGTGGCCGTCAGGCAGACGGTACAGATCTACAAGGACAAGGACGAACAGACTAAAAAACAGTTTTTACCCCACTGCTATAAAAGCACTAAATGTAGCCGCCAAGGAACGCAGGGGCGATACATACTAAGGGACTGTGGTACACTGTGAAATCCACAGAAGGATGGAGGGTTGGGTGTTTATGCGTGCTATTTTCGTGATATTTATTTTAGTTGTTTATCTTTTAATATTTTATCTTGTATGTATCGTTAGCTTTTAGAAATGTTTGAATGGTGCACTGACTGGCTGACATTTTTAAATTTCGTTGTACATGGTTCATGTTACAATGACAATAAAGAAACTATTCTATTCTAAGACCCTTTAGAGTTTTATAACAAACTCTTTACCCGAGTGGATCATGGGGAACCAATGCCCCATAATCGGCTTTCCAGAAGGTGTCTCAGAAGGTTAGGAAACAAAGGGCTTTATTAGAGGCAATATACTGGCATGGGTAGAGGAATGACTAATGAGCAGGAAGCAGCAAGTACAGATAAGGGGGGACATTTTCCAGTTGGCAATTCAAAGCTAATAGTACAGCATAAATGAATGCAGCCACATTTACCAACAAAATTAGGTGGAAAGACAAGTTGCAAGGCAAATGCACTTTTCCCTGAGATACAGCTTAAGTAAGGGGTCAACATATTAAAAATGTAGAATATTGAAGGTAACTGCAACCTTGCTCATTATGGAAGAATAATGAAATTAACCTCATTTAAAAGGAGCCTAGATCATTTTGCGTTAAAAGCTAAAGGACTGGGGAACAGACACAAAGGAAATTAAGCCTGGGACAGATCGTAGTGAATGGCAGGGCAGGCACGAGGGGGAGAGCAGCCTAGTTATGCTTCTGTTGTTAAATGCTGCAGGAGAATCTTAGACTAGACACTAAATGCTGAGTGAATGATACATCTCATGAAGCTAAGCCATAACAAGATTGCATGGTCCCAGAACCATTTAAGACTGAGGAATGAGTGTTTGATAGATTTCAGAAATTATGAGCAAAGAATAAAAGAGTGATATTGAATATGGAATCGGCCATGATCCTATTAATGGTAGGGGAGGCTCAAGGGGCTGAATGGCCTAATATTTCCACATCTTATTGTCTCAAAACAATACCACTTGTTCTTTTATGTTCAACCTACAGCAGATGAAACCTTGTCTTAAATACAATCTTTCAGATGAGGCCATGCAGCAACCCAGCATGCACTGTAATAAAGTATCTAGAAGTTTAGTCCTGGAAATCCAGCCTGAAACTTCAAGCCATATCCTATAACTTATATCAGTGCTTTAACATCCAAGCAACAGAGGACACCATTGCTCATTTCTGGCACATGGCAAAAGCCTGCAACCGTTCCACTTGTGTGCAGCCCAGATTTGGATATAAAGGACCGAGACCCAAATTCTGCAGCTGATTTAATTCACTGTTCATTTTTGTGTCTGATTATAACAAACATCTACTGTTCATTTTTCAAAAAGAAAAAACAGCGATTTTCAAAAATTATGCATGACACTCTAAACTGTACTATTTAATTACTATTCTTAACACATCCCCTTCGAGAATTTCAGATCAGCACAGGGGTGCAGCAGTAGAGTTGCTGCCTTATAGTACATGAGACCAGGGCTCGATCCTGACTGTTGGTACTATCTTCACAGAGTTTGAATGGTCTCCCTGTGACCACGTGGGTTTTCTCCAGGTGCTCCGGTTTCCTCACAGTCCAAAGATGTATAGGTTTGTAAGTTAATTGGTTTCGGTAAAAATTGTAAAATTGTCCCTAGTGTATAGGATAGTGTTAGTGGGCGGAATGTTTGCTGGTCGGCGCGGACTCGGTGTGCCGAAGGGCTTTTTTCCACATTGTATCACCAAAGCAAAAGTCTAAAATATTAATGTAGATAATTCTCAGTTTTCTGCATTAAATTCCATCTAGCATGTATAAAGTCACATTAGTCTACTCTCAGTTTGGGTGATAATCATGGTCAGGTCAAACAGTGATGCAGAGACTGTAGTTAAGCTTACTGTTTGTTAACTTGCTTCAGAAACTATTCCAGCAGTTTTAATTCACCTCAACTGAGAAAGTTTTTAGACACAGTTCACAGCAGTTTCCATAACATTCAAGTTCTCTATCAGTTAGTTTCGTTTCCAGCACTGCTGAGGCAATAGAGAAGATTGATAAATGGTTTGCAAGGGAGTTTCCACATTACGCGAGAACAAAAGCAAATAGGAGCAAGAGTTGGCAGAGACCCAGCTCTTCATGCCTGTTCCACCATTTTAAATTATCACAGCTGATCTACGCTGGCCTTAACTCTTCTATACAAATTCCCATACATAATATTGAAAGCGGATTTGACAACTATCTCAAAGTTAAATATTTGTAATGATTTAGCCTTCACCATCCACTGTGTCAGAGAATACTACCCTCAAGAAATTTGTGCACCTCCATTTTAAATGACTTGTTTTCAGGTCAATTTATATTTCAGAGAGGCTGACTGCACAAACTTTAAACTTTCATCACTACATCAGAAGCAGCAAAGGCACAACTGTAGCTTTACTTCAAAAGGATTTCATTTAACTTTCATAAAGCTGATTATAGTCAAAGTGCTAAAAGGTGCTTGGTAAATAAAGATTCTTTCTTCCTTGTGGTGTCTACCAGGGACCAATCCTGCCAATGAACTTATCTACATGTTGTTCTTCAGCAAAATCTAATATTTTGCACATACTCACTGATTACATCCAATTACACCTCACTTTCTCTTGCTCATGTCCGAATCTTATTCCAGTGACATAACAATATTTTGAACTTGTATACCTTTAAGAACATGACCATGGTATGACCACTTGCTGTTGTACCTGCCATTCATTGTTGACTGGCTTCAATAAAGATAAACTTAAGGTTATCAAATATTGGTTGCTTATGCCAATCATTATCCTAAAATATATTAATTCATAACAATGTTCATTATCTGCTTTCTGGCAGTTATTTGAAAAAATCTTATCCCCATTTCAAAGTCATTCCATGGCCTCGACCTCCCGTTAACTTGAACTATTCTGGTCCTACATTCATTCATTATGAAAAATGAAATAAAGTGCTAGACTCAGCAGGTCAGGCAGCATCTCTGGAGAAGATTGATAGGAGACATTTTGTGTCAGGACCATTGTTCAGACCCAACCAGAAACATCACTATCCATGTTCTCCAGAGATGCTGGCTGATCCACTGAGTTACTATAGCACTTTGACCTTTTTTGTAAACTAGCATTTGCAGTCCGTTATTTCTACATTCATTTACTCTATCTGTGCTCCTCCAATTCTGTTCTCCAAACATCCTGGAACTTGACATCCTCCATCAAGTCCGGAAGTGGCGGCGCTGTTGAACAGCTGCTGCTCGCCTGCAGTCCGTCTGTTTTTACTTTTTTTTGGTTTTTTTTGTCTTGTTTTAGTTAAATTTTGATATATTAGGATGTGTTATGGGGGGGGGGGGGTGAAATGTTTTTTTTGTCTTCTTCTTTTGGGGGAATGCGACTTTTTCTTGTCGTATCCCCCTTCTCTGCCTCCGTCTGTGCTGAGGCCTAATGGCGGAGCTGGCGGTCTCCAACTGCGACCGACCTCGAGGCTCTTTGAGGCAGAACCAGCCAGGACTTACAACGCGAGGCTGGCCGACTTCGGGGCTAAGGCGGCGGCGGCCTGACTCGCTGATGCGGCGTTCCAGCTTTCGGCAGCGGCGGGACTCGGAGCCGAGGCGGCGGGACTCGGAGCCGAGGCGGCGGGACTCGGAGCCGAGGCTGTGGCAGGCCGACTCGGAGCCAAGGCTGTGGCAGGCCGACTCGGAGCCAAGGCTGTGGCAGGCCGACTCGGAGTGGAGACTGCGTTCCGGCTTTTAGCAGCGGCGACATCACTTCGGAGGTCCGCTGGACTGGAGGGCGGCATCTTCGGCCTGGATCGCCTCAGCGCAGAGGGAGAACAAGGAGGGAAGAGACAGAGACTAAGACATTTGCCTCCATCACAGTGAGGAGGTGCTTGGTGAACTCACTGTGGTGGATGTTAATTTGTGTTTATTGTATGTTTTGTTATTTATTATTATTATTATTGTGTATGACTGCAGGCAAAGAAATTTCGTTCAGACCGAAAGATCTGAATGACAATAAAGGAATCAAATCAAAAAAAAAATCAACATCAGCTGACATCAATTGTCAATGCCAATGACTAAGCCGCTCCAAAATCTCATGTAATTTATCCTCAACTTGTTTTTAAATCATAGCATTAAGAAACACCAACTACTGACCAGGCACTAATACTACCCAGGTCAGGATAGACTGCTTAAAGTACAGAGCCAGCCTGGCTCAGCACAGCCCAACCTAACCAATGATTCAACAGAAAATACACTCAACACAAGCCAGATACATTTAGTCAAGGGCCTGTCCCACCAGCATGCAACTGCATGCGGCGAGCGCGATCTAACGTGGTCGCTTGAGCCTTACGGCCTCGCGGGGCCGGTCCCACTTCGATTGCCGGAGCCGTATGGAGTTGTGCGGGGCTGGTCCCGACATCGCGCGGGGTTCCGAAAAACTGACATTGAGGCCTTACGCAGCGCCTCGACGGGCGTTAGCAGCTTCTTGACGCCGTACACAGCATCTTGACGGTGTATGCCTAGCGGTGGCATTGCGCGATGACGTCACCGTCCGGCGTGCCGTTGCGTGATGACGTAACCGCCCGACACCGTGCGATGTCCAAATTCAGTCGGCCCACCTCCTGCCCAGCTGATTGGCGAGTATGATGTCGGGACCGGCCCCTTACAACTCTAGATGGCTCCGCGGTTGGAAGTGGGACCGGCCCCATGAGGCTGTACGCCTCAAGCCACCAATTTTGATCGTGCTAGATGCATGCAATCGCATGCTGGTGGGACAGGCCCTTTAGGTTCCACATTTCCCTTTTCTCTGAGGTCCAACTTAAGCTTTTAGAAGTATCTGTCCTTTTTGCTTACTAAATCCATTTAATGTGGACAGAAATGTCAAGGATTGCATTTACAAACATAGATACATCAAATATTAATACCCAAGAACACTGATGGAAAAACCAATATCATTCAAGATCTTGAGCAAACTCAATGTTACTTTTGTTAGCAATTTGAAAATGATGCTACTTACCCACAAAGATCCTAGAGCAGAGCAAGATAGGCCACTCCTGCGAAATACAATGGGCTGACGTGTAGTACGCTACGGAGGGGATCCTGGGCATTTTTCATCGCCCATTTTAGTAACTGGAGCCTACCTGACACGACCCGACTCGCAGTGTAATCAATGTTGCGGGGCAACAGTTTGTGTGTGTGATATAGGGTTAGATTCATAATTCTGTCAGTTCATACTTCTTGTCAAGAATAAAATTTGACTCTGGTAATTGTCTTTTTTTAATGTTTTTTAAATCATTTATTTTTAAATGGCTCACAAGCAGTGTTTGAGTTGATTTTGTAGTAACCGGAACCTACCCGACCCGACTCGCAGGGTAATTGACATTGCGGGGGAAGTTTTTGTGTGATATAGGGTTAGATTCATAATTCTGTTAGTTCATAATTCTGTTAATTCTTGTTAAAGAATAAAATGTTTATAAACACACATACATGAATGCGATATAAATGTATATAATCATATAACACACACAATTATATTTCTTCTGATCCAATGATGAACTTTATTTCAGACTAGACAAGGGACATTAAATAAGAAACATTGTAAACCTTCACACACACACTAGGCCTTATCCCACCCCTCAACTCTCTCTCTCTACCCCCCCCCCCCCCCCCCCCCCCCCCTCCCTCGCCCCCCCCCACACTACTGCCCCCCCACTACAATGTCTCCCCCCCCCCTCCCGGGCCGCACTACCCTCTGCCCTCCCCCCCCCCCCCCCCCTCCCGCTGCCCCGCACACACACCCCCTCACCCCGCTGCGGAAACAAAGATCCGATCTTTGGCCGGAAGCAAGATGGCGGAGCAAGATGGCGGAACAAGATGGCGGGATGGTTGCTAAAATGGGTCCTATAATCACCGATGAATCTGCCCATGAGCGTACTACACGTTTGCGTGAGAGTAACCCATCTTGCTCTGCTCTAAGATCTTTGCTTACCCACTTCATATGGTTATGCCCCAAAAAATGTTTGGTCTTCAGGGTAAAAGTGAAGGTACTCTGAAGATATTCATTTTTTTTTACATAATTACTTCCACCTGCACTTTCAAATTCACTATCTTTTGGCCATCAATTCATAAGTTCATGTGATACGAGCAGAATTAGTCCAATTGGCCCATCAAGTTTACTCTGCCATTCAATTACAGCTGAACTATCTCTCCTTCCTAACCCCATTCTCCTGCCATCTCCCCATATCCTCTGACACATGTACTAATTAAATTCAACACAACACTTTGACAGCTATCATTTTCAATTTTTATTATTTAAAAATGTTCACCAATGACATGATAAATCCTTTGATCACGAGAGAAATCGAGGCTCTTGTCAGGAAAAAGACTTGAGATGCCAATCGGCAGCTGGCACAAAGGAATTACAGGAACTGAAGACAGTACTTAAGGAAATTAGGGTAAAAAGGAGGCAGGAGATAGCTCTGTCAGATAATATTAAGGATAATCCGAAGAGATTTTATGTAAATTAAGGAAAACAGGGAAATTATAGTCCCACAGAAATCAAAGTAGTCATCTGTGTGTATGGAGCTACAGGAGACGGTCAAGGTCTCCAATGAGTATTTCCCCTCTGCTTTTACTGCGGAGAAAGACAAAGACTGGGGAACTTTGGACAGCTAATGGAAGAGTCTCAAGGACAATTTGATTTGCAGTCGAGGAGATGCTTGACATCCTAAGGTGTATGAAGGCAGATAAATCTTATGGACACTGTGGGAAGCTAAAGAAATTGCAAGAGCCCAGGCTGAGATATACAAATCATCGTTGTGCATGGGTGCAGTGTCAGAAGACAGGAGGGTGTCTAATGCTATGCCTCTATTTAGGAAAGGCTGCAAGGAAAAGCCAGGGAACTATACCTCAGTGAGCTTCACCTCTGTGCATTTGGGCTGATTATGGATAGTCAGCATGAACATGAGAGATTGTATCTTATGAATCTGATTGAGTTTTGTTTTAAGTAACCAAATAGGTTGATGAGGTTGATAAAGTTGTTTATTTGGCCGAGCAAGGTTTTTGATCAGATTCTGCGTGGTTAGTGGTTGTGGAAAGTCAGATTGCACGAGATACAGCAAGAGCTAGCGAACTGAACTGGCGCCATTTCCTTCACTCTATAGATGCTGCCTCACCCGCTGAGTTTCTCCAGCATTTTTGTCTACCTTCGATTTTCCAGCATCTGCACTTCCTTCTTAAACAACTGGATAGAGAATTGGCTTCATGGAAGCAGAGAGTGATGGTGGAAGGTTATTTTATGAACTGGAGCCCCATGCCTAGTAGTGTGGCTCAGGGATCAGTGCTCGGCCCATTGCTGGTTGTGGTTTATGTCAAAAATTTGGATGAGAATGTAGAATGCACGATTAATAAGCTTGAAGATGACATTAAAGAGGGTAGTATTGCAGATAGCGAAGATGGTTATCAAATATTACAGCAGGATCAGTTGGGCAAGTGGGCTGAGGAATAAGTGTGAGGTGTTGCATTTTGGGAAGTCAAAACAAGGCAGGAACTTCACAGTGAATAGCATTGTAGAACAAAGGGATTTAGGAGTCCAGGTACATAGTTCCTTGAAAGTGGCATCACAGGTAGATAGGATGGTCAAGAAGGCTTACAGTACATTGGCCTTCGTCAGACAGGGTATATTGAGCTTAGAGGCTGTGATGTTATGTTACAGTTGTACAAGACATTGGTGATGCTGCATTTGGAATAGTGTTCAGTTTTGGTCACCCTATTACAGTAAGGATGTTGTTAAGCTGGAAAGGGTGCAGAAAAGATTTACAAGGATGTTGCCATGACTCGAGGGCTACAGCTATGGGGAAGAGGCCGGGCAAGCCAGAACTTTATTCTGTGAAGAGCAAAGCTGAGCAAGAATGTTATAGAGGCATGCAAGATCATGAGGGGAACAGATTTGGTAAAAGAGTGGAATCAAGGACGTAGGTTGAAGTGAATGTGGGAAATATGTAATAGAAACCAGAGGGGTAACTTTTACCACAGAGCGTGGTGGGTATATGGAACAAGTTGCCAGAAAAAGTAGTTGTGACAGGTACATTTAAAAGACATTGGGACAGCTACGTGGACAGGAAAGGTTTAGAGGGATATGGGACAAATGTAGGCAGATTGCGTAGATGGGGCATCTTCGTTGGCATGGGCAAGTTGGGCCGAACGACTTATTTCTGTGGTGTTTGATTTTGTGACTATGACACTTAAATCCATCCCAGTTTTTATTAATGCTCTATCTTCATCCCCACAATTTGAAGCTACAAATATCCCAAACGCAGGTATTCTATAAACTGCCTTCTATTCGCACGCCCTCCATGTTTGTGTACTATAATATCCAAGACACCACTCATTTTGTTTGGACTTTTCCTTTCGTCTCTAGTCTAATAAATCCATGGAGAACAAATGCTTTTTAGTCTTCCATGTTTACTGCCCGACATCCTGCATTTTCTGTAAAAATTGCCTTTTGATGTTCCCTTAAAATTGCAAACTCATTCCACGATCTGAGCTTCTGTGCAAACCCATTAAAAATACCAGTTTTCCAGAATCATGCCAGTTTATACAATATCTCCAAACAGATATTTGGCACTTTGACAGAACTCACGAGGCAATGCCACGATTTACATTGCACCCAAATATGTTATTCCCCCTGGTGTCCTCACCTTATTGTCAACCCTTTATCAGCCTCTAATACATTAGCTCAAGAGTCCAAATCAAATGATTTTTCTTACTTACAGCATTATTAATGATAGCACATGTTCAAATAAAATGATTTTTTTTTTTTTTTTTTTAAACACAAGTCATGAAGTTAGCAATCAGATTGTACACCAAAATCCTACTTCCTTAAAATGCCAAATTGGCAAGAATAGACATCAGCTATAAAAAACGAGCATCTGTTAATTTTGAGGTTTACTGCCTGAATGATATTTGAAAGTCTGAAGCAAATTGATTACTTAAAGGAGTCAAAATAGTCTGAAAGACAAGCCACATTTTCCACATGCTGAAATAGAATCACTAAAGTATTCTCTTGTTTTCATCATCGCTGAACACCTGTAGTAAAATAAGACTAAATGATCGCTACAAACCAATTACGTGATGGAAGAAACTCAGTCAAGGTCTACTCCGATACTGACGACATTGAACCCTAAATTAGGTCATTCAAAATGCAGGACATCCAGCTTGTCCCAAAGCCTTATGGGCCAGTCCCACTTAGGCAACTGCAGGAGACTCTGCGGCTGCCACAGGGCCGCCACATGTTTGCGGGTGGTCGCCGGGGAGTCACTCTCATGGTCGTCAGGAGTTCCCACATTCTGGGAATGGTCGCCGCAAATTTTTCAACATGTTGAAATATTAGCGTCAACCAGAATAAAGTCGCCATGGAGAGTAGCGAGAATTCTCGTGCCATCGGTGGATCGCCAGCAGGTCCTAGTGGGTTGCCGGGAGGTCGAAGGTTCATGTAGGTTGTAGCCGGTGCTGACTGGTGAATTTCATTGGCTCATTGGGGAAAAAAAACTTAAGCCGTAGTTTTCAGAATCGAGGATAACCAACCGGCAATGTTAACGTCTGCCGAGCTTCACAGCCGAGTATCTCTGGCTTCTTAAAAGTTGTCCCCACTCCTTCTGCCCCCTCCCGCCCCCCCCCCCCTTTTAAAGGACTTGCGTGACCCTTCCCGTACACTGTACTTTCACCATCTTAATTACAGCGCCAAGCTTCCTGTTCATCGCGGTGTGTGTCTGTATTACATTGGCTTTGCACCGTGTGAATTTCACTCGGACAACGCTCCCCTCGCTTGCCCTGTCCCCCGCCTGCATAACAGGCTGGTGAAGGAAGGTGTGTGTGTGTGTAGGAAGGTGTGTCTGTATCTGTGTGTCTGTGTCTGCTCCACTCTGACAGTCGCCAGCAGTCACCTGAAAAATCGAAGTGGGACAGGTCTATTAGTATATAACTTTGAATTCACATACTGAAATACCCAAGTAAATCACTGTAGTTCCATGATACATACCAACTAAACTCAAAGGATTGTCGATTCTAGCACTTAATGATGATCAAACTGTTTTACCACTTAAACTCACTATTTAATAATCAAGAACATTAGTTAAAAAGATCTATTTTTAGCTTCCTACATCAATTTACATCCATTTTCTGTTTTTCTCTAACAATATCAGCATCAAATTAAATATTCTAGACAAGTTTCTCAGTTCAGAATCTGTACTCAGGTAGTGAAGTTCCAATCACATCTCATGTGTCCTAGACTCTATGCACACGATAATGTACCAGAAAGCTTTCCACAACCAAGTTTCAGTTCAAGTATTACACAAATTCCACCTATCAAAATGTAAAGAAAGGTCATATTGATCTAAATTGGGACAGGCAACATCTCTGGAGAGAAGAAATGGGCGACGTTTCAGGTCGAACCCCTTCCTCAGACTGAGTCAGGGAAGAGGAAACTAGAGATTTAGAAGGGTAAAGTGTGAAAAGGACAGATCAAAGCAGATGATGTTCTACAAAATGTAGAATGGTTGATTGTTGGGCGAGGGGAAGGTGACAAGGCACACAAACAGTAAAATTAATCAGGAAGGCAGTGAAACTAGTCAGAGAATTAAGGTGGGGAGGGACAGAGAGCGAGGGAGAGGGGGAAAAGCAAATGTTACAAAGTTAGAGGAATTAATTTTAATGAATAAGCTGCCCAAGCGAAATATGAGCGTAATATTCCAATAGCAAAACAATTCAACCCTCTACTCCCAACCCATTCGAATGATATACCCAGTCTCTACACAACTCGTCTGGCTAGCAGTCCACTTTTCAAACTTCAATCCAAAATGTTGTCTGTATTCCAACTTGCACTGTTAAATTCATCCATCACACTATTGCTCAATTTACACCAGTTCCTACTACAGTAATGCCTACAATTCAAAACTGCTTTCATAGCTTCCATCTCCAAACATATTCAGCTCGGTAATGCTCAGATCTCTGCAACCCTTCCATCTGAACACTTATACCTCTCTCCACCAGCTGCCAAGCCCCACCAAAGTAAAACAAATGTGAATAATACATTAGATACATATTCCCCAGAGATGCTGCCTCACCCACTAAGTTATTGGCTTGCATTGAAAACACAACAGGTAAGGCCACAAAATAAATGTATATGAATGTTTCCAAAATGTGCGATTTTAGTTTAGAAGAGGGACTTGATGGCTGTGGTTGTAATATTGGGCACAAGAACCAAAGCAAATTTAACAGGCAAAAAATAGAAGCCTGGATGTGGCGACCAGGAACTACCTAATCTCCTAAAAAACAGTTACGAACTGGAAAGTAAATGGTTAAAATGAGAAGGAAGTGGAGGGGAATTTTATTTTCATTTCAGTGGGACTCTGAACTACTTCTTGAAAAGTGGTGGCAGAAGGGAGTAACACTCGCCACAGTTAAAAAAGCAACTGAATGTGCACTGAAAGTGCTATTATTTTATGGTCGTTAAGGATTTGGGGTGTTGGAAACATCCAAAGTTTTTTTTAATATAGCCTTGCATCTGAACCACACAATTCCACAGTTCTATGAAAGCTCTGGAATTCTCAATCCTTTTCATACAGGTACTCCAAATCTACTTCTTTGATTAAACATTTGGCCACCTATCCTAAGCTCTTTACATGGCTCATTGATAAATTTGACAAAAGACTTTCGTGTTCACATTTCTTCTATCCACACATGCTACCTGCTATTTCCAACATTTTAATTTTCAACAACAGCATTTTTCTTTTTTATCCGACCTAATTTGACACTGAATATCAAAGCTTGAGAAATAATTGACTGTGAAAGCTACTATTTTACTGCTGTGCATAAAAGTCCAACTATATTCCCCAAATTACTACAGCAACTACACTGCAACGTACTTTACTGATGGCCACATTAGAATATCGTGAAGAAGGTCAAAATATTAAATCTTCAAAATGCCTAAATAACATGTCCAAAATTTAGATTGCAAGGATACTTTAAAACCAATCATTAGGTATCAGACATTCTGACAAAATATCATCGAGGTCAATATGGGTGGCACAGTGGCTCAGCTAGTAGCCTTGCTGAACTCACGACACAAGAGACACCGGTTCGATTCTGACCTCAGGTACTGCCTGTGTGGAGTTTGCACATTCTCTCTGTGACCACGTATGTTTCCTCCAACATCCTAAAGACATGTGGGTATATAGTTAACACAAAATGCTAGAGTAACTCAACAGGTCAGGCAGCATCGCTGGAGAGAAGGAATGGGTGATGGTTTAGGTCGAGACCCTTCGTCAGATTGATTATATAGTTATAGGTATATAGTTAACTGGCTTCAGTAAATTGCCCCTAGTATGTAGGGAACAGACATGCAAATGAGCAACATGGGCCCCACAGTGAACAGTCCTCCCTCCCTTCTTGTTTACCATCTACACCAGCTACATCAGTGAGGGGAGGGAAGCTGAATACAGAGGTGTAGTCAACGACTTTGTTGAGTGTTGTGGGCTGAATCACCTGCAGCTCGACACCAACAAGACTAAGGAGTTAGTGGTGGACTTTAGGAGCAGAGGAACACCTCTGTCTCTAGCAAAGGTGTGGATGTACAGCTTATCAAGGAGTACAAGAATCTTCGAGTTGACCTGGACAGTAAATTGGACTGGTCCAGGAATGCTGAGGCACTCTATAAGAAGGGACAGAGCCATCTGTACTTTCTGAGGAGGCTCTGCTCTTTCAACATCTGCTGTAAGGTGCTGCAGATGTTCTACCGGTGGTAGTCAGTGCCATTTTCTTCACTGTCGTGTGTTGGGGCAGCAGGGTGAAGGCCACAGATGACACAGAATTAACAAGCTCATAAGGAAGGCTTGCTCCTCAAAATGCAGAGCATCTTGGACAATACAGCTCACCCCCTCCATGACATACTAGTCAACCTGAGGAGCACCTACAGCAACAGACTGGATCCAAGATGCAGCACAGAACACCACATTATGCCATTGTTCCTGTGGCTATCTAACTGCACAACTCCCATCTGTCGTGGGGGAGACTGACTCCCAATCCCCAATCTTGGACTTTCCATGTCCTTTAGTTTCACGTTTCATGCATCTGGTTGTGTTTTATGATTGTTGGCAGACCAATTTTCTTCCTGGGAAAAATTAAAGTTCTATTGTATCGTATGCAAAAGTAGAACTTAAAAGTAGTGTGAATGGCCAGCGTAGATTCATTGGGTCCAAGGGCCTATTTCCTTGCTGAATCACAAAACTAACCCAAAATACAATTTTTTTTTCCACAATCAGACAGCTTCAAGTTTGCTTCATATTGCTAAAAGATTCCATCCTTTTAGCAAATGACAATTTTCTTAAACCAAAGTAAATTTAACTAGTATTTCCAGGACATGCATACCATCACACCACAGTGCTGACATTTATAGATGTATAGTAGTTGAGTAATATAGTATGGTATAGTTCAGAATGAAAGTTTCCAAATATTTAGATAACTTCTAAGTGAAATTTGATTTGACTTAACATTTTCTGCAATGGCACAGTACATTTATGCAACAAAACTGCAAAGTTGTCCTGTCACAAATAGGCCCGTACAAAGCTTTTCAAAAAGGGGGGCGGCATGACAGGATTACAAAAAACTTAATGTTAAATAATGTGTGCGCTGCACACATCATGAGCGCGAAGTCCCTCGATGCCGGGGTCCAGGGCCCGCTCAGGGGTTTTAAGATGATCTCTGATCCGTTCTGAGCCTTGTTTTGGAGCATTTTTGTACCAAATTTATGACCAATATTTCAGAATCTGAGGTAGCTTTTTCACAAAGGGTGCTGGGTGTATGTAACGAGCTGCCAGAGGAGGTAGTTAAGACTGGGACTATCCTAATGTTTAAGAGACATTTGGTCACGTACATGGATAGGACAGATTCAGATCGATATGTCCCAAACGTGTGTGAGTGGGACTAGTTTAGATGGGACATGTCGGTTGGTGTGGGCAAGTTGGGCTGAAGGGCCTGTTTCCACATTGCATCATTCTATGATTAAAAAGTGAAGAAGAAAAATGCATGTAGATAGTAGAGCAGATTTGAAAGAGGAGTGAAATGTAAAGGCAGAGAGAGGTTTATGGGTGGAAAGGAACATAGGAAAGGAGGGGGGAGAGTGGGCTTGGGCAGATGGGTGAAGGGAAAATAGTCACAAAGTGCTGGAGTAACTCAGCGGGTCAGGCAGCATCTGTGGAGAATATGAATAGGCGACGTTTCACAGAATGCTGGAGTAACTCAGTGAGTCAGGCAGCATCTCCGGAGAAAAGGTATAGATTATAGTTCGGGTCAAGACCGTTCTTCAGTAATATTCATGATGTGCCATGCATAGACATTCCTGAATGTTACCCAAACCATCGTGAGCTACTTTGTTACGGTGCTTGTCCTCTCCTATAACGTCTCTGCTGCCTTGGGTGATGCAGGACAGGACACAAGCTTTGGGGCATGGTGTGAAGCTGTTGCCGTCTGTCCCAGCCTGGTAAAAACCTGGATGGAGTGGATTTGAAGAGAATGTTTCCGCTAGTGGGAGTCTAGGATCAGTGGCCACAGCCTCAGAATTAAAAGATATTCCTTTAGGAAGGAGATGAGCAGGAATTTCTTAAGTCAGAGGGTGGAGAACTGTGGAATTCATTGCCACAGACAGCTGTGGAGGTCAAGTCACTGGACATTTTTTAGGAGGAGATTGATAGATTCTTGATTGATACGGGTGTCAGAGGTAATGGGGAGAAGGTAGGAGAATGGGTTTGAGAGGGAAAGATAGAGTCATAGGGTGATACAGTGTGGAAACAGGCCCTTCGGCCCAGCATGTCTCATCTGCACGTCCCACCTGCCCACGTTTGATCCATACCCCTCCGAACCTGTCCTATCCATGTACCTGTCTAACTGTTTCTTAAATGTTGCGATAGTCCCCGCCACAACTACCTCCTCTGGCAGCTTGTTCCATACACCTACCACCCTTTGTGTGAAAAACATACCCCTCGGATTCCTATTAAATCTTTTGCCCTTCACCTTAAACTTATGTCCTCTGCTCCTCGATTCATTTACTCTGGGCAAAAGACTCAATCATATCTATTCAAATCATTATTTTATACACCTCTATTAGATCGTCCCTCAGCCTCATGGGCTCCTTGAAATAGAGTCCCAGCCTACTCTGCCTCTCCCTATAGCTCTGGCCCTCTAGTCCTGGCAACACCCTCATAAATCTTCACTTGCCTTTTCCAGTTTGATGACATCTTTCCTATAACATGGTGCCCAGAACTGAACATAATACTCTGAATGCGGCCTCACCAACTTCTTATGCTACTGCAACATGACCTCCCAACTTCTATACTCACCCGACCCGCTGAGTTACTCTAGCACTCTGAAACGTCACAGGACAGGGCAAGATTAGCAAGTTTGCTGATGATACAGAAGTGAGTGGTTTTGCAGATAGTGAAGATGGTTGTGAAAGATTGCAGCAGGTTCTGGATCAATTAGCCAGGTGGGCAGAGGAATGGTTGATGGTTGCATGGTTCCTTGAAGGTCATGTCGCAGGTATATCAGGTGGTCAAAAAGTATTTTGGCACTTTGGTCCTCGTCAGTCCGAGTATTGAGTATAGAAGTTGGGAGGTCATGTTGCAGTTGTATAAGACGTTGGTGAGACCGCATTTAGAATATTGTGTTCAGTTCTGGGCACCATGTTATAGGAAATATGTCAAACTGAAAAGAGTACAGAGATCCCCATCCTGGATCAGTCCAATTTTGTCATCCACAAACTTGAGAAGCTTGACAGAGATGTCCGTGGAGGTGCAGTCATTGGGTATGAAGTGGTGATTGGAGTGGAGTGGTGATTGGAGTGGGGTGGGTGTAGAAGGGCCCAGTTTTTGCTGATTGAGGTCAGGCTGTGAGTGGGTGTGAAGTGGTTGGGTGGGGTGGGAAAGGTTCCACTCTTTTCATACTGGAGTCTTGCCTTAAGTAGGTGTGAAGTGGTGAAAGTGAAGGAGAGGGTGCAGGGTCCATTCTTTGCAGACTGGGGTCTGGCTGTGTTTGTTGGGGTTACGTTTCTGATTTTCAAGCCTGCAGTAAAACTCATTCAGGTTGTTTGTCAGCTGACGATTGTCCAAAGAGCGGGAGGCTTTCCTCTTATAGCCGGTGATTTCTTGCATGCCCTTCCAAACTGAAGAAGAATCACTAGATGAGAACTTGCTCCTCAACTTCTCAGAGTATCTTTCCTTGGCAGCTCTGATTCCTCTTCTCGGCGCTTTATCGATTAGGCTATCTTTTAACTCATTAACGATTAGGCTATCGGCTTGACGCATACAGGTGCACAACCTTTTATCCGAAAGCCTTGGGACCAGACACTTGTCGGATTTCGGACATTTTCGGATTTCAGAATGGAAGATTTTTAGCGTAGATTAGGTAGGTAGCGCGGGCGGCTTGAAAAGTCTGGAGCAGCTGCCTCCTCCCCGGAGACCGGGAGAATCATTGCATAAATGTTAGTCAGTTAGTTTGGAGGGATTTTATGTGGTGGTGGTGGTGTAGGGGTGAAGGGGTGAAGGGGGAAACTTTAATTCTTAGTCCCCTACCTACCTGGTCGGCGACTCCCAACCTCGCGGAGCTGGGGGCTCCGTCCGGCCGCGGGCGGCGCCGGTTGTAGCTCCGACCCCGGCAACTCTACCCCTGGCTGCGAGGCGCTCCAAATCCAGCGCGGCCCGCGGCCGGACGTCCCAGCTCCGAGAATGTCGGGAGTCGGCGGCGTCGCAGTGCTGGGATACCAGCGGGGAGCGAGCAATGCCTTACCGGGTCGCCATGCGGCAAGCTCCGGAGCGCTGTGGCCACCTTCTTCCAACATTCGCGGAGCGTCGCTGGATTTGGGGGCTCCGTCCGGCCGCGGGCGGTGCCGGTTGGAGCTCCGACCCCGGCAACTCTACCCCTGGCTGCGTGGCTCCAAATCCAGCGACGCTCCGCGATGTTGTGTGTCGGCGGCCACAGCGCTCCGGAGCTTGCCGCACGGCGACCCGGTAAGGCATTGCCCGCACCCCGCTGGTATCCCAGCGCTGCGACGCCGCCGACTCCCGACATTCGCGGAGCTGGGGCGTCCGGCCGCGGGCCGCGCTGGATTTGGAGCGCCTCGCAGCCAGGGGTAGAGTTGCCGGGGTCGGAGCTACAACCGGCGCCGCCCGCGGCCCCACCGGCCACAGCGCTGCGGAGCTTACTGCACAGCGACCCGGTAAGGCATTGACCGCTCCCCGCCTCTCCGACCAGGTAGGGGACTAAGAATTAAAGTTTACCCCTTCACCCCCCTTCACATAAAAGCCCTCCAAACTAACTGACTAACATTTAAGCAATGATTTACAGATGTTTAAGCGTTTCCCGGTCTCCAGGGAGGAGGCAGCCGCTACAGTAGTACAGACCTGGGTTGACCGTGGGTAGTTTTGGGTCAGGTTTGGGGCCAAACGCGAGCTTTGGTGCGCAGACGACATCTGGAAAAAATGGCCGGTTTTCGGAGCTTTTCGGTTTCTGGAACACCGGATAAAAGGTTGTGCACCTGTATTTGCCCCCAACACACCCCTTTCCCCCCGATCTCAAAATGGAAATGTTACATCTGTATATAATGATCCCATTAAAATGTGTATTTATGTCACAAACTATGGAATTTATAATTTTCAGTATTGTTATCGAAAAGAAAGCAGTTCCAATTGTTTGATATTATTTGATATTGTTTTATATTATTCATATGGAGGAGAAAATATAATAGCTCTAAAACCTACCTTAATTTTGCAATCTCACTCAAGATAATCCCCCTTTCCCTCTCCCCTCCCCATGACTCTCCTCTCCCTTCCCCACTCTCTCGCCCCCTCCCCCATCCCTCCTCTTTCTTGCAGGGGGGGGGGGGGGCGAAGATGAAGGTGGCGCGGGCCCAGCGGGCGGGAGAGGATGAAGGTGGCTTGGGTCCCCGTGGAGGTGGCGAGGACCCAGCGGGTGTCAGCAGGGGGTGGCGTGGGCCCAGCGGGGGTGGCGTGGGCCCAGCGGGGGTGGCGTGGACCCAGCGGGGGTCAGCTGGGGTGGCGTGGGCCCAGCCGGGGTGGCGTGGGCCCAGCCGGGGTGGCGTGGGCCCAGCCGGGGTGGCGTGGGCCCAGCCGGGGTCAGCGGGGGTGGTGTGGGAGGAAGATGGCTTGGGCCCCGCTGGCGGGGGGTGGCGAGGGGAGCGGGCTCCGCCGCAGCGGCGACTGGTGTTGGGGATACAGCCGTTGGGTTCAGATTCAGCCACTCCCGCCCGGGGACGGGAGAACAGAGAACTGGCCGTTTCCAAAGTGGAAACGTTGATTTTTTTTTTTTTAATTTCGAATTTTGTTTTTCGAATTTTTTTTTTTGGTGACTTTTTTCTTAAGGGAAAAAAAGGGGGGTGCGGTCGCACCCAATGCACTCCCCCTTCGGACCTTCATGACAAACCACTTCGTCCCACATATATCTTGAAGACTATTCATTTAGTTATTTTACAAGCTACTTGGTATATAAAAACATCCAGTGAATGGACACCAGTAAGGCTACACAATGCTGATTACTAGCTGCTCCCATATCTTTCAGCCACTCCAGTCCTACCATTAACTCAGTGCAGATGAAAGTAAGCCAGGCATAGTTAAGATGGCTTCTTCCGCATGGAGGTGATGGCTCAGATTAGTATTCTTACTATTCCAGTTTTAAAGTAAAATGTCAGCAAATTGATAGTGTTTAATAAATTGATCCCTTATGCCATTTTTATTAAAGATGTTCATTCAAGTTTTCATTAAAATTAGAACAATAGCAAAACTAATCAATTTCAAGCATTGAGTTATATACCCAAATTTAGCAAGCTATTATATTAAAACCATTCTACAGTCAATGATACACTATAACAGCCTTCAAATCAGATACCACAGCATAATCCCAATAATGCCAAACTTAAAGGAAGTGAAGCAAGTAAATGCAACAGGACATAGACACACAAAGCTGGAATAGCTCTGCGGGTCAGGCGGCATCTCTGGAGAAAAGGAATAGGTGACATTTTGGGTCGAGACCCTTCTTCAGACCCGACCCGAAACATCACATTCTTCTCTCCAGAGATGCTGTCTGACCCGTTGAGTTACTCCAGCATTTTGCGTCTATCTTTGGTTTAATCCAGCATCTGCAGTTCCTTCCGACACAAAATGCAACAGGACACTTCATTGCAACTAGATTTGCTGCCAGGTCAGAAAATAATTTTGTTGGTAATTCAGTTTATTTCAAGTACAGCAAAATAAAAAGTGACCGCAAAAAATCTGTAGTTATTGAATGAGACAAAAATTGACGCAAAACTTCACGTTTAAAGATTGGAACTAGACAAATTCAAATTGATGCACATGAACGGTTCCATATCATGAATTTGCCAGCACTTTATATTACTCCATTGCAAGCATGACAGAATATTTCAACATTAGGTAATTCTGGCTTTGTAATTCATAGCTCATGTTGTAAACTGTAATAGTAATCGGTCTAATGAAGATAACAGGAATACTCTGTAAATCTTGAAATCAGGATTGAATGTCAACAAACCATAAGTATGAAGTAGATTCCTACATATATAAAGTTCTATTGTAAAATTGTGTAAAATTTTCTGGGACCTGGTCAGTCTGCGCACCATGCAGTGATCCTTACTGCAAACAGTACAAACAAATGTAGGATATGTACAAGAGATTTAGAAAGATAGGACCAGAACGGTCTTAAGCTGCAAATAAGAACAGTTTGGAGCATTCATTCAGCAGGAAGAAGAATTATTTTGAAAAAGAATTGGAGACCTGACTGAGGTCTTCAAAACCATGAATGAATTAATTAGTGTACAAATGGAGGACTGCTTCCACTAGTTTAATACATCAAACCCAAGCCCTCAAAATTCAAGGTTACTGCAAATCAATTGGCAAGGCAAAAATAAAAAAATGTGAAAAAACTGGGAGACAATTGGGGAAACTTCTTGAAAATAGGAAATAGGAAACTTCTTGGAAATATAAAAAGGAATAGAAATAAAAGTTAAAAGGCAGACATTGCATAAAATACAAGTACAGATGATTTAGCTGAATTATGTTACTAAGCACCTATTTAAATCCTAATAAATATCATGTAAAATATCACAATGAACAAGCCTTGAAAATCAACCCAATAGACTGTTTAAGTTAAAGATCAGGATCCTTTAGTTGGAAAAAATTAGCAATGGTGATTAAAATGGTTTGGGTTGCTTGGTTAAGAACAAGGGAAGCAGCAGGGAAATCATCATGAACTTTTAACTTAACTTGCACCAGAACCTCAAACTCGGATTAAGATATAGCCAAATCCTAAATTCCTTTAATTTAATTCAAATTAAGATGACCAATATTCATTACCACCACATCCAGAGCAGAGGAGAGCACAAAGTGATCTGGGTGACACTACATCATATCTACAGCAGCATTAATGCAGAGCAGAAATTCTGTAACCAATTTACAAAAATCACTTTGTTACTAATCCATTAAAGAAATACAAAGGCATCTCACCAAAGATGAGTAATAGCAGCAGCAGAAAAGGCACCCCAAATTTTCCAAATGCAATGTTCCTCCCAAGATTCAGATCTGAAATCAAATATGTAACAATTAGGGTGTTGCAAACTGCAGCCTCAAACCAGCACTCTCAGCGAGTCAACCACATTGGGCAAAGAGAAGTCACATGCTGCATGACCGCTGCCAGAGTTTCATGACACAAGATCCTGTTTTTGTACTGAGATTACTGAGCTCAGATTTGAACATCCCCATATTTGTGGTTAACTTTTTCCAAAGAAACTCAAAACTTCCTTCTTCAAGTCCTGTATAACCATAACCAGAAGAGAAGAAAATACCAAAGAAAAAGTCACCATTTGGTAGTTGGTCACAAAGACATGTATATATACAGAACATTTAACATGGTAAAACATCTTAAGCACCCCACAGTGATGTTATCAGTCAGTGGCTTTAGGTATTTTTGAGTTCTACGTCTTGAAAACAGTACAGATATTACTCAGCTCTTGGTCAAATTCTGCCCAGATTATATAGACCATTAAAAAAAAAGTAGACCACTGCTTGTATTCACAATAAAACACAGCAACTAGTTGCAGTTTATGTTTTTGTAACTAATGTTATCACCAGAACAGGAAAACATTTCCAACAATATGCACATAAAGATTGACCTGTTGTAGCACAAGGCAGGTCACCTGGTGAGAGGATGTGACACCCTGCACCATGAATCTCAGGAAGACAAGAATAGTAAGAAGCGCTAAGTGTGTAAGAAGGAGCTGCAGATGCTGGTTTAAACCAAAAACAGACATAAAAGCTGGAGTAACTCAGCTGGACAGGCAGCATCTCTGGAGAGAAGGAATGGGTGACGTTTCAGGTTGAGATCCTTCTTCAGACTGGTTAGGAGGGATAAGGGAAATGAGATGTGGAGAGATAAAGAACAATGAATGAAGGATATGCAAAAAAGTTATGATGATGATGGAAACTGGCTGTTTTTAGGGTGAAAATGAGAAGCTAGTTCGACAGAGCGCGAGAGAGCGAGAGAGCTGATGGGGTGGAAGGCAAGGACCAGGGGGACTTTGTCTCTGCTGCGAGTAGGGGAGGGGGAGGGGGAGCAAAGGCGGAGCTGCAGGGTACTGAGGACACACGAGTGAGGGTCTCATCTATTATGGGAGGGGAAAACCCCCATTCCCTAAAGAATGAGGACATCTCAATGTCCTAGTCAAGATCAAGATTCAATTTAATTGTCATTTGGACCCCTTGAGGTCCAAACGAAATGCCGTTTCTGCTGCCATACATTACAAACAAATAGACCCAAGACACAACATAATTTACATTTTACATAAACATCCATCACATCGCTGTGATGGAAGGCCAAAAAAAATTTCTCTCCACTGCACTCTCCCCCCCCCCCCCCCCCCCAATGTCAGAGTCAAAGTCAAAGCCCCCGGCTGGCGATGGCGATTGTCCCGCGGCCATTAAAGCCACGCCAGGTGGTGCAAGGTCGCACACCGGGTCTTGGTGTTAGAGCCCCCGGCGTGCGCTCGCAGAGTCCCGCGGCCATTCCAAGCCGCGCGGGGCGGTGCAGTAAGGCCCCGCTCCAGGAGCTCTTCGACCCCGTAACTCAGGCGGGAGAAGTCGCCGTTGCGGGAGCCCTGAAAAGCGGTCTCCCTCCAGGGACCCGCGGGCTCCCGGTGCCGCCGTCCGCCAGACCCGCAGTAGCAGCCTCCGAATCTCCGGAGGTCAGGCCGCAGCAGCGGCAGCACTCCACCACCGCTCCACCCGCTCTCGACTCGGCCAGATCCGCAACGGTGAGGTGAGTCGTCGGCACCAGAGCCCCCAGTCTTCCTGTTGGAGGCTGCTCCTCGTTGCAGCCCCAACGACAACGAAGACCCGACAAGGAAAAGGTCAGGTCTCCCGTGCAGGGAGAGATTTAAAAGTTACCCCCTCCCTCCCTCCCACCCCACCCCCCCCCCCACACACACACCCCAACAAAAAATAACAAAAACTACATAAAAACATAGACAAAAAATAATAAAAACGCAGACGGGCTGCAGAGGCCGCTGTTGACGCGAGTCCCGCCACCTAACGGATCCTCTGTGTGAACACCTCATCTTGGGCGCAGATGCGGCATAGATGGAGGAATTGGGTGTAGGGGATAGACTTTGTTGGAAGCAGGGTGGGAAGAACTGTAGTCAAGATAGTTGTGGGAATCAGTGGGTTTGTAATAGACGTCAGTCTATAGTCTATTTCTTGTGATGGTTTCTTCTGATAGGATAGAATCGCAGTACGTGGAAATCATTTCTGTGGGACAGGAGTAGGCAGAAACAATGGGTCTGCCAGGGCAGTTGTGTTTGTGGATTTTGAGAAGAAGGTAAAACCGGGCTGTGTGGGGCTGGGAAACAATAAGGTTGGAGGCTGTGGAAGGCAGACAGCCAGAAGTGATGAAATCAGTAATGGTGTGTGAGATTGAGGCCTGGTGCTCATCTGTGGGATCATGGTCCAAGGATAAGTAGGAGGAGGTGTCTGAGAGTTGTCACCTGGCCTCAGCCCGGTAGAGGTCAGCTCGCCAGACTACCACAGCACCACCCTTGTCGGCGAGTTTGATTATAATGTCAGGGTTGCTGCAGTGAGCAGAGGGCTGTACATTCAGAGGGTGTGTGGTTGGAGTGGGCAAGGGGAGTGGAAAAGTTGAGATGGTTGATATTACACCGGCAGTTAGAAATAAAGAGATCTAGAGAGGATAGAAGGCTGTTCTGGGGAGTCCAAGGTGAGGGGGACCGGTGGAGATGGGAGAAGGGGTCATCACCATTTAGGTGAGGACTCCTTGAGAACGCTGATGCCTCATTCCCTTACAGCCCAGTTACACCTCAACTTTGTGTGGGGTTTCCAGATTCTCTTCCCGTGACCACATAGATTTCCTCCGAGTGCCGCAGTTTTCTTTTATTTTCCTAGAGCTCGAGATTTGTAGGTTAATTGTCCATAAATCACCGTAGTATGTAAACCGCAAGAAATACAACAACTGTCCCTTCACCTCCCCCCTCGACTCCATTCAAGGTCCAGAGCAGTCGTTCCAGGTGCGACAAAGGTTCACCTGGATCTCCTCCAACCTCATCTACTGCATCCGCTGCTCTAGATGTCAGCTGATTTACATCGGGAAGACTAAGCAGCGGTTGGGCGATCGTTTCGCCGAACACCTCCGCTCAGTCCGCAATAACCTACCTGAACTCCCGGTGGCTCAGCACTTCAACTCCCCCTCCCATTCCCAATCCGACCTCTCTGTCCTGGGTCTCCTCCATTGCCAGAGTGAGCAACACTGGAAATTGGAGGAACAGCACCTCATATTCCGCCTGGGCAGCTTGCATCCTGATGGCATGAATGTTGAATTCTCCCAATTTTGCTAGTCCTTGCTGTCTCCTCCCCTTCCTTAACCCTCAAGCCGTCTCCTCCTATCCCCCGCCCTCGGGCTCCTCCTCCTACCCATTTCCTTCCTTCTCCCCTCCCACCCCCCATCAGTCTGAAGAAGGGTTTTGGCCCGAAACGTCGCCTATTTTCTTCGCTCCATAGATGCTGCTGCACCCGCTGAGTTTCTCCAGCAATGTTGTGTACCTTCGATCTTCCAGCATCTGCAGTTCCTTCTTAAACACCGTAGTATGCTGTTGTGTGGAAAATCATAAGGGATAGTAGAATTAGGCCATACGGCCCATCAAGTCTACTCCACCATTCAATCATGGCTGACCTATCTCTTCCTCCTTCTCCCCATAACCTCCGACACCTGTACTAATCAAGAACGTATCTATGTGCCTTAAAAATATCCACTGACTTGACCTCCACAGCCGTCTGCTGTGTCAAAGAATTCCACAGATTCACCACTCTCTGACTAAAGAAATTTCTCCTCATCTTCTTCCTAAAAGAATATCCTTTGTGGCTACGACCTCTAGTTCTCGACTCTCCTACTCGGGAAAGTTAAATGAAGTGAGCAGAAAGTATACTCATGTGGAATTAATATCATATTAGTCCAAAGGGAGCTTGATGGCACCAGTGGATTTGGCAGAGTAAAGGTTTTGTGCCATATCAGTAAAACTCCAAAAGTCAGAGTATAAACAGGCAATAAAATATTTCCAAAACAACTTTGGAAAGCGGTTGTGTCAGACTCGTCTTAAAATTTAATTTGCTTCCTGGTGCGACACGAGGCAAAAGCAGTGAGCTTTGCCAATAGATAATACAATACACAGCTACATTAAACTATCTTCATCATGCAGTATGTTTGCTCAAAGGTCAGGAGCGTTGAGCATAAAGCAATGTTGCAAATACAGATTCAATTTTAATTTTAATTGTCATTGTCATGTTGCAAATAGCTGGAGTAACTCAGCGGGACAAACAGCATATCTGGAGAGGAGGAATGGGTGATGTTTCAGGTCGAGACCCTTCTCCAGATTGGTCAGGGATAAGGAAAACCAGAGATATAGGCGATGATGTGGAGAGATAAAGAACAATGGATGAAAAATATGCACACAAGTAACACAGATAAAGGAAAAGCCATTGTTAGCTGTTTGTTAGGTGAAAACAAGAAGCTGTGCAACTTGGGTGGGGGAGGGATAGATAAAGAGGGAATGCTGGAGCTACCTGAAGTGAGATAAATCAATATTCATACCACTGGGCCATAAGCTGCCCAAGCGAAATATGAGATGCTGTTCTATGACAAAACTCTTTGTGGGAATGGGGAGGGGAAATAAAGTGTTTAGCAACCAGGAGATCAGGTAGGTTCAGGCGGACTGAGCGATGAGAAAGCAATGATGCAGTTATATAGGAGTTTGGTTAGATAACATTTGGAGTATTGTAGGCAGTTCTGGTTGCCCCATTACAGTGAGGGCATGAAGGATTATAGTGGGTGCAGGAGATTTTCCAGAATTCTGCCTGGATTAAAAGGTAGTAGCTATAAGAAGAGGTTAGACAAATTTGGATTATTTTTCTTACAGCTAGCGCAGAGAAGAAAAGCAAACTCCACTGTTCTGGGCTGGTCAGTCCAGGGCTGTCGGTTAACCCGGCAGACCGGCAGAGTTCAGGTGGAGTTAGCGCTTCTTTTCTACGCTGGATGCAAGCCTGGCATTGCCACTGCTCCGGGCCGGTGTCCGTCAGTCCAGGAAATCTCTGACCGCCCACGGACTGGGATGGGACACTCAGCAGACGGGGACGTCCAGTAGCAATTCACAGTGCTTGCAGCGCCGGAGACTCAGGCTCGATCCTGACTGCGGATCAAACGCAGGTCTGTATACATGTAACAGCACAGTTGCCGATAATGTTTATCACGAGTGACCTATGACCTGGGCATGCGCAGCCGGAATACCGAACTCGCTTATCACCAGTAGGATGTACTGTCACTCTGATTTACTGCATTTCTCACTGCAAAAGATTTTCCCAAGTGAAAATGAACACAGAACATAGAATTATACAACAGCCCACAGTCCCCTCGTCCATTCCGACTAAGATGCTTCTGCAGCTTGTCCCATATGCCTGCATTTATCCCATCTCCCTCCAAATCTATCCATGAATCTGGTCGAATGTCCTTAAAACATTGTCATTATACTTCCCTCTACCACTACTGGCAGCTCATTCCATATACTTCCTTCAGTTAATAAAAACTTGCCCCTTGGGTTCCCTTTGAAATCTTTTCCCTCTCACCTTAATCCTATCCCCTCCAGTTGTAAATCCCCCCCAATGATGGGGAAGGACTGAGTATTACTGGACACACCTTATGGATTTTATAAACTTCTTTTAAGTCATCTCAGCCACCTGTGCTCCAAGGTAACGAGTCCAGACTCCAGTCTTTCCTCATACCTTAAACCAGTCACAGCAACATCCTTGTATTTTTCTCCTGCACCTCCTCTATCTTAAATCACATCCTTCCTATAGTATTGCAAGAACTGTACACAATACTTATAAATGGGGTTTCACATATCTTATACATAACATCCAACTCTTGTACTTTCCGTCCAATGATGGCAAGCATGCCATACGCCATCTTGTCTACCGGTGCCACCACTTTCAGGGACCTCTGTACTGGTGTCCACAAACTCGCTCTGCTGCACAATTTTTCCCACAGTACTGACATTCATTATGTATATCCCATTTCATTTTAACTTCCGAAAATGTACCACTTCACACTTGCCTGAGTAGATTTCCATCTATCATTCCTTTGCTGAATTTCCCAATTTCCTGTAGTAACCTTCCTCACTGCCCAGGACACCAATTTTTCGGTGTTATCCACAAACTTACTAATTATGCAAGCAATACTTTAATCCAAATCATTACTTTGCCAAACTGCATGGGACCAAGCACAAGCCCAATAGAGAGAGACAGAGACAGAGACAGAGAAATGCAGAAACAGAATGGATCTTTACGAATGCACATGAAAGTTTAATCCAACCCTAGCACAGGGAGGACTAGCAGAGATAATCACAAACATAAACTGTGGGTTGGGAACGAGTGATGGGGACGGGGAGATGTGGTTGGGGGTACAGCGATATACTTGTGGGTGGAGAGGGGAAGGGGCAGAGTGACGAGGGAGGGACGCAGAGATGGGGGCGAGAGGTGTAGAAGGAAGGGGTGGGGGGAGATAGTGAGGTTGACAGGGGGGGGGGGGGGATGGGACGGGGTGAGGATGTGGTTCAGGGGGGACGGGGCAGAGGGAGGAAGGGGTGTGGAGCGAGGATGGGTGTGGAGGGGAGGGGGTGAGAGGGGGAAGAGGGGGGACGGGGCAGAGGGGGGAAGGGGTGTGGAGGGAGGGGGGAGGGGGTGAGGGAGGAAGAGGTGTGGAGGGAGGGGGGGAGGGAGGGGGGGGGGGGAGAGGGTGGAAGGGGTGTGGTGAGGGGGGAAGGGGCAGAGGAGGGGGGGGGGGTGTGGAGGGAGGGGGGTGAGGGGGGGGGGGAGGAGGGGGGCGGGCCGGGGTGTGCTCTGGGCCCAGGCTCCACCCCCGCCTTGCCCAGCCGCTCTGTCCGTCGCCACAGCCCGTGAGCAGCGCGCCCGTCGGCCGGTCGACAACCACGGGGCCACTTCCTTCACCTCACCTGTCCTCCTGTCCTAACCGCCGGCGCCGCTGCCGTCCCGCCCTCTCCTCACCTCCCGCGGTCACCCGTCACGTGGGGCCGGGGGCGGGACCTGGCGAGGGCGGGGCGGAGCTACCCGCTGATGAACAAGAATTATGTCCAATGGGCTTCGTTCCCAGCTGGTGGGCGGGGCTTGTGCTCTGGGGGGCGGGACATGTGCCCAGTGGGCGGGGTCTGTGTCCAGTGGGCGGGGTCTGAATCCAGTGGGCGGGGCATGCGTCTAGTGGGCGGGGCATGCGTCTAGTGGGCGGTACTTCCACACACATGACTGCATGGACCTGTACCCTTTGTGTGAAAAATCTTTAACCATCCCACCGTAAACATATGCCATGTGCAGGGCTGCTAACTCTCATGCATTGAGCGTGAGACTCACGCCCTCAAGCAAACTCTCACGCCCTCACGCTGATCAGAAATTTCTCACGCTCAGTGGTGAGAAATGTTGCGATCAACGAAAATGTCAAAACTCGGATAAACTGCATGGTCCGCGGGTGTTGGAGAGCCGGGGCTGAGGGAGGGATGGGAGCAGAACCAGCGGCGGGAACAGTTGCGGGGAGCCGGGACAGGCGAGTGTTTGCGGCGTCGACGAGTCGCTCGCTGCAGCTCTGGCCATGGAGCACTCCGGACAGTGCAAGTCCCGGTCCGTCGGAGCTGTCGGGAGCGTTGCGCCGCTGCCGTGAGAATCTCTGTGCCGAAGGGACAGACTCTCAAAGAGAGGTGGAGAGAGAGAGGGGGGGGGGGGGAGGAGACAGGGAGACAGTGGGCGGAGAGAGAGGGGGTGAGAGAGGAGAGAGAGACAGAGGGGGCGTGAATGGAGAGAGGGAGAGGGAGAGGGGGGGGGGGGGGAGAGGGAGGAGGGAGGGGGGGGGGGGGGGAGAGAGGGGAGAGAGGGAGGTGGGAGAGGGGGGGAGGGGGAGAGGGCGGTGAGGGGGAAGAGAGAGAGGGTGGAGAGGGAGGAGAGGGTTGGAGAAAAGGGGGGAGAGAGGGGGAAGAGAGAGGGGTGGTAAAAGAGAGAGAGAGGGGGAAAGAGAAAGAGATGGGGGGCAATGAGAAAGAGAAGATAGAGACAGAGGAGAAAGAGAGAGCCAGGGGGGAGAGTGAGGTGGGAGGGAGAGAAATGGGGGAGAGAGGGAGAGAGAGAGAGGGAGAGAGAAGCAGAGAAGGAGAGACAGAGAGAGAGAGGAGAGTATGGAGAGAGGTAGAGTGAGGGAGATATAGAGAGGGAGGAGGTAGAAAGAGGAGAGAGAGGCGGGAGAGGTGGGAAGAGAGAGAGAGAGAGAGAGAGAAGGGGAGAGAGAAAAGAAAGAGAGGAAGGAAAGGGAGAGGGGGAGGGGAAAGAGAAGGGAGGGAGAGAGGCGGAGGAGGGGAAAGAGAAGGGAGGGAGAGAGGGGAAGAGAGGGGAGGAGAGAGAAAGGGGGGGGAGAGAGAGAGGGGAAACGAGAGAGAGAGAGGGGGGGGAAAGAGAGGGGAGAGAGTTAGGGGAAAGAGAGGGGAGAGAGAGTTAGGGGAAAGAACGGGAAGAGAGAGTTAGGGGGAAGAGAAGGGAGAGAGAGAGGGAGGGGGGGGGAGAGAGAGAGAGAGAGAGAGGGGGGGGGGGAGAGAGAGGGAAGGGGGGAGAGAGGGAGGGAGAGAGAGGGGGGGGGAGAGAGAGAGAGAGAGAAGGGGGGGAGAGAGAGAGAGAGAGAGAGAGAGAGAGAGAGAGAGAGAGAGAGAGAGAGAGAGAAAGAGGTGGAGAGAGAGGGGGAGAGGGAGGGGGGGAGAGAGGCAGGGCTGCCAGCTCCCATGCATTGAGCGTGAGAATCACGCATTTCACCAAATTCTCACGCTGATCACAAATATCTCTCGCTCTATTGTGAGAAATTCTGTGATCAACGAAAAATTCAAAACTCATATCAGCTGCATGGGCCGTGGGTGTTGGAAGCAGAAGCAGTGGCGGGGACAGATGCGGACAGGGAGTGGGGCTGGCGAGTGTTTGCCGGGCTGGCAAGTCGCTTACTGCAGATCGGGCCATGGAGCAACCTCAGTGCAAGAGTCCCGGGCCGTCGGAGGCATCGAAGCGTTGCGCCGCTGCCGTGAGAGTCTCGGTGCCGAATTTGCCCAGGTGACCAGCATGGATCAGGCTGCGGCTCGATGCATCCTGGAGGACAACCAGTGGCTGCTGGAAGAAAGTACCAAGCACTGGGTAGATACGGTGGAAGATAGTGGACTTCAAATGGGGGTGGTTGGTGAAAGCATCCTGCTTGCCTGGGAAGGCAGTGCAGACCAATTCACTGGATGCTTTCAAGAGAGAGGGGGGGGGGAGCATTTAGTTCTGAGATGAGAACAAACTTTCTTAACGACATCAAGGGATATGGGGAAAAAACAGTATCAGTAAAATCAGTAGATTTTAGATGAATAGCCATGATCATATTGAATGGCAGTGCTGGCTCGAAGGGCCAATGGCCTATTCCTGCACCTATTTTTCTATGTTTCTATGCTTGAGTATATGGCAATAAAACTCGATCACTTGATTTTGAAGCATTCATGCATGGTGGAGGTATAATGTAGTCATAGAGTGATACAGTGTGAAAACAGGCCCTTCGGTGCAACCTTCCCACACCTACCAACATGAAACTAAGCCACCTGCTTTTGGTCCATACCTCCAAACCTGTCCTATCCATGTATCAGTCTAACTTTTTCTTAAATGTTGGGATGGTCCCAGCCTCACCTACCTCCTCTGGCAGCTTTTTCCATAAACCCATCACCCTTTGTGTGGATAAAGTTGCCCCTTAAAAAGTTACCTCTTAAAAATACTTCATACAAAAAACATTGAAATCATACTTCTACAGTGCACTAATACATGATTTTAATACTTCAAATTTCAAAAAATTCCTACCCTGGGAGGGGGGACACCCTTTGGCTACACCCTCTCCCCACTCGGTTGCTCCACTCCCTCACCGGGTACCCCCAAGACCACTGATCAATGATCCCACAGCCTCCCCCCTTTCAAAAACGCTCCAATCCAATTTAAAGCATATATATTGCATTCAAGTGTAAGGTAAAAGACTCGCTACAGTATGCACCCTATTGCACAATTTCAAGCTGAAAAATGCAAATGTTCCGTACCAATGGGGGGAGGAGGGGGAGGAGGAGGGTGTCAATGGGACAGGCAGCATCTCTGGAGAGAAAAAATGGGTGACATTTCGGGTTGAAACCCTTCTTCAGACTGAGTCAGGGAAGAGGGAGACACAGAGATATAGTAGTGAAAACGAGACGTCAAAGGAGATGAGATCAAGGAAAATATAGAATGGATCGTTAGCGAGAGGACGGTGACAACAAAGCATACAGAGATTAAATTTAATCGGGAATAGTCAGACTGGTCAGAGAACTAGAATGGGGGAGGGATGGAAAGAGAGTGAAAGCACCTGATCTCCCAACTTCCACATTCTGAAGTCAAATAATTAGTTCCTTGGTCTTGTTGTCGCTGAGTGAGAAGTCGTTGTTGCGGCATCACTCAACCAGGTGTGTTCTATCTCTCTCATGTATACTGAGTCGCCTCCATCACATGATGCAGCCAACCACAGTGTGGTTATCAGTGGATTTACAGCTGGCCTTGGAGCTGCAGTTAACTACACACCCATAGATTTGAAGAGAAGCAGAATAGGGGATAAGCACACAGCTTTGAGGTGTACCCCCGTGAGGATGGTCAGTGAGGAGAAGATGTTATTACTGTTCTGCACTGATTGAGATCTCTCAATGAGGAGGTCAAGGACCTAATTACAAAGGGAGGTAAAGAGGCCCAGACCTTGGAGCTTTGTGAATAGTTTGGAGAGGGTGATAGAGATGGAGTGGGTGAATGGCAACCTGCCGTACCTGTTCCTGTTATCCAGATGGTCCAGAGTTGAGTATCCAGAACCAGTGAGACTGCATCTGCTGTTGACATTTTGCAGCAATATGCAAATTGAAGCACTTACAGTTTATTTCTGAGGCATGAGTTGATTTGTGATTTAACCAACCCCTCAAAGTGCTTTATTACAGTGGATGTAAGTGTTGCTGGCTTAGTAGTCATTGAGACGGGTCACCTTGCTCTTCTTGGGCAATGCCCTTCTGAAGCAGGTAACAACCTCAGACTACAGAAGCAAGAGTTTGAAGATGTCCTTGAATCCTCCAGCCAGTTGGTCTGCATAGGACTTTAGCACTCAGGCAGGGTCGCCGTGTGGGACAATAGTTTACATGGATTCACCGCTTTGAACGATACTTTGGTGTTGACCTCAGAGACTGATATCACAGGATCTTCAGGAGATGTGGGGGCTCTTACAGGTGTGTCATCATTCTTCCTTTCAAAGTGTGTATAAACGGCATCAAGCCCACCTGGAATTGATGTGTTGTTTCCACTTATGCAACCCGGTCTTGCCTTGTAGAAGTCGACAACAGCAATCCCACCTACATTTGTCAGGCATTCATCTGCATCTTCAGTATAGCTCCAAATTGTCTCTTCATATTCTTGGTGACCATCAGAAACCTATACTTAAACTTCATATGTGCTACTGGGTCGCTAGTCTTAACCACCACTGATCGAACCCTCAGCAGGTTGAGTCTCCTGGTTCATTCAGGACTTATAGTCATAGAGCCCAACTTGCCCACACAGGCCATTATCTCCGAGCTACACTAGTTTCACCTGCCTGTGCTTGATCCATATACCTCCAAACCTGTCCCATCCATGTACCTGTCCAACTGTTTCTTAAACATTGGGATAGCCCAACCTCAACTACCTCATCTGGCAGCTTGTTCCGTACATCCACCACCCTTTGTGTGAAAAAGTTATCCCTCAGATTCCTATTAAATCTTTGCACCTTCGGCTTGAACCTATGTCCTCTGGTCCTCGATTCCCCTACTCTGGGCAAGAGACTCTGTGCATCTAGCCGATCTATTCCTATCATGATTTTGTACACTTCTATAAGATCACCCCTCATCCTCCTGCACTCCAAGGAATAGAGACCCAGCCTACTCAACCTCACCCTGTAACTCACACCCTCTAGTCCTGGCAACATCCTCGTAAATCTCTGAACCATTAAAGCTTGACAATACCTTTCCTATGACCAGAATTGAACACAATATTCTAAATGCGGTCTCACCAATGTCTTATACATCTGCAATATGACCTCCCAACTTCTATACTCAATACTCTGACTGATGAAGGCCAAAGTGCCAAAAGCCTTTTTGACCACCTTATCTACCTGCGACTCGACCTTGAAACAACCATGCACCTGTACTCCAAGATCCCTCTGCTCTACAACAGTACCTAGAGGCCTACCATTTACTGCGTAGGTCCTGCCCTTGTTAGACTTCCCAAAATGCAACATCTCACAGTTCTCTGCATTAAATTCCATCAATCATCCCTCAGCCCACCTGACCAATCGATCCAGATCCTGCTGCAATCTTTCACAACCATCTTCACTATCTGCAAAACCACCCACTTTTGTATCATCAGCAAACTTGCTAATGTTGCCCTGTATGATCTCACAATTTTCACAAGTATTTCTCAGTTTATGAAGGAGTTATACTCTAGGAAAATTCACAACTTGGCTGCAGAATGATAGAGCCAATAAATGCTGCAGTTTTTGTTATAGTTGCAGTGAGCCATGTTCAACTCTGGCCGTGGGATGATGTTTGCGTAGTATCCATGTTTAGTTTCGCTATACCTCCTCCCTTGAATGTCTAGGGACCCCAACAGTCCTTTCAAGTTAGGCAGAGTTTCACTTGCACCTCCTCCAATCTCATCTGCTGTATCCATTGTTCAAGGTGTAGACTCTTATACATTGGCGAGACCAAACGCAGACTGGGTGATCATTTCGCGGAACATCTTAACTCAGCCCGTGTGAACCTACCTGATCTCCCGGTTGCTGGACACTTTAATTATCCTTAATGCCATTCCTTCACGGACCTTTCTGTCCTCGGTCCTCTCCATTGTCAGAGTGAGGCAAATTTGAGGAATAGCATCTCATATTTCACTTGGGTAGCGTATGAATATTAATTTCTCTCAGCAGGTAGCCCCAGCATTCCCTCTCTCTCTATCCCTCCCACACTCGTCACACTAGCTTCTCATTTTCACCCAACAAACAGCTCCCAATGGGTTGTTTCTTTTACTATCTTTACTTTTCTTGCATATCTTTCATTCATTGTTCTTTATCTCTCCACCACACCGTTTATATAGAAACATAGAAACATAGAAAATAGGTGCAGGAGTAGGCCATTCGGCCCTTCGAGCCTGCACGGCCATTCGATATGATCATGGCTGATCATCCAACTCAGTATCCCATCCCTGCCTTCTCTCCATACCCCCTGATCTCTTTAGCCACAAGGGCCACATCTAACTCCCTCTTAAATATAGCCAAAGAACTGGCCTCAACTACCTTCTGTGGCAGAGAATTCCACAGATTCACCACTCTCTGTGTAAAAAATGATTTTCTCATCTCGGTCCTTAAAGACTTCCCTCTTATCCTTAAACTGTGCCCCCTAGTTCTGGACTTCCCCAACATCGGGAACAATCTTCCTACATCTAGCCTGTCCAACCCCTTAAGAATTTTGTACGTTTCTATAAGATCCCCCCTCAATCTTCTGAATTCCAGTGTGTACAAGCCGAGTCTATCCAGTCTTTCTTGATATGAAAGTCCTGGCATCCCAGGAATCAGTCTGGTGAACCTTCTCTGTACCCCCTCTATGGCAAGAATGTCTTTCCTCAGATTACTCAAATACTCAAATCCTTTTGCTATGAATGCTATCATACCATTTGCTTTCTTCACTGCCTGCTGCACCTGCATTCCTACTAATGATTGGTGTACCATGACACCCAGGTCTCGTTGCATCTCCCCTTTTCCTAATCGGTCACCATTCAGATAATAGTCTACTTTCCTGTTTTTGCCACCAAAGTGGATAACCTCACATTTATCCACATTATACTGCATCTGCCATGCATTTGTCCACTCACCCAACCTATCCAAGACACCTTGCAGCCTCCTAGCATCCTCCTCACAGCTAACACTGCCCCCCAGCTTCGTGTCATCCGCAAATTTGGAGATGTTGCATTCAATTCCCTCATCCAGATCATTAGTATATATTGTAAATTGCTGGGGTCACAGCACTGAGCCTTGCGGTACCCCACTAGTCCCTGCCTGCCATTCTGAAAAGGACCCGTTTACTCCCACTCTTTGCTTCCTGTCTGTCAGCCAGTTCTCTATCCACATCAATACTGAACCCCCGATACCATGTGCTTTAAGTTTGTATATTAATCTCTTATGTGGGACCTTGTCGAAAGCCTTCTGGAAGTCCAGATATAACACATCCACTGGTTCTCCCTTATCCACTCTACTAGTTACATCCTCGAAAAATTCTATAAGATTCGTCAGACATGATTTACCTTTCATAAATCCATGCTGACTTTGTCCAATGAATTCAGCACTTTCCAAATGTGCTGCTATCCCATCTTTAATAACTGACTCCAGAATTTTCCCCACCACCGAAGTT
This sequence comes from Leucoraja erinaceus, assembly GCF_028641065.1. Lineage (NCBI taxonomy): Eukaryota > Metazoa > Chordata > Chondrichthyes > Rajiformes > Rajidae > Leucoraja > Leucoraja erinaceus. The sequence goes on from NC_073403.1 coordinate 30,034,990, forward strand.
AGACTAACTGGTCTGTAATTCCCCGTTTTCTCTCTCCCTCCCTTTTTAAAAAGTGGGGTTACATTAGCTACCCTCCAGTCCTCAGGAACTACTCCAGAATCTAAAGAGTTTTGAAATATTATCACTAATGCATCCACTATTTCTGCGGCTACTTCCTTAAGTACTCTGGGATGCAACTTATCTGGCCCTGGGGATTTATCGGCCTTTAATCCATTCAATTTACCTAACACCACTTCCCGGCTAACCTGGATTTCACTCAGTTCCTCCCTCATTTAACCCCCGGTCCCTTGCTATTTCTGGCAGATTGTTTATGTCTTCCTTAGTGAAGACAGAACCAAAGTAGTTATTCAATTGGTCTGCCATGTCCTTGTCCCCCATGATCAATTTGCCTGTTTCTGACTGCAAGGGACCTACATTTGTTTTAACAAATCTTTTCCTCTTCACATATCTATAAAAGCTTTTGCAGTCAGTTTTTATGTTCCCTGCCAGTTTTCTTTCATAATCTATTTTCTCTTTCCAAATTAAGCCTTTTGTCCTCCTCTGCTGGACCCTGAATTTCTCCCAGTCGTCTGGTAGGCTGCTTGTTCTGGCTAATTTGTACGCTTCATCTTTTGTTTTGATACTATCCCTGATTTCCCTTGTTATCCACGGATGTACTACCTGATTTATTCTTTCGCCAAACTGGGATGAACACTTGTTGTAGTTCATCCATGCAGTTTTTTAAATGTCTTCCATTGCATATCCACCGTCAACCCTTTAAGAATCATTTGCCAGTCTATCTTGGCCAATTCACGTCTCATACCCTCAAAGTCACCTTCTTTAAGTTCAGGACCCTTGTTTCTGAATTAACAATGTCACTCTCCATCCTAATGAAGAACTCAACCATATTTTGGTCACTCTTGCCCAAGGGGCCACGCACAACAAGACTGCTAACTAACCCTTCCTCATTACTCAATACCCAGGCTAGAATAGCCTGCTCTCTCGTTGGTTCTTCTACATGTTGGTTTAGAAAACTATCCCGCATACATTCCAAGAAATCCTCTTCCTCAGCACCCCTGCCAATTTGATTCACCCATTCTATATGTAGATTGAAGTCACCCATTATAACTGTTTTACCTTTGTTGCATGCATTTCTAATTTCCTGTTTGATGCCATCCCCAACTCCACTACTACTGTTAGGTGGCCGGTACACCACTCCCACTAGCGTTTTCTGCCCCTTAGTGTTTCGCAGCTCTACCCATATCGATTCCACATCCTCCAAGCTAATGTCCTTCCTTTCTATTGCGTTAATCTCCTCTCTAACCAGCAACGCTACCCCGCCTCCTTTTCCTTTCTGTCTATCCCTCCTGAATATTGAATATCCCTGGATGTTCAGCTCCCAGCCTTGGTCACCCTGGAGCCATGTCTCCGTGATCCCAACTATATCATAATCATTAATAACTATCTGCACATTCAACTCATCCACCTTATTACGAATGCTCCTTGCATTAAGATACAAAGCCTTCAGGCTTGTCTTTACAACACTCTTACCCCTTATACAATTATGTTGAAAAGTGGCCCTTTTTGATTTTTGTCCTGGATTTGTCTGCCTGCCACTTTTACTTTTCACCTTGCTACCTATTGCTTGTACCCTCATTTTATACCCCTCTGCCTCTCTGTTCTTGCACCCATCCCCCTGCCACATTAGTTTAAATCCTCCCCGACAGCACTAGCAAACACTCCCGCAAGGACATTGGTTCCATTCCAGCCCAGGTACAGACCGTTCTGCTTGTACTGGTCCCACCCCCCCTAGAACTGGTTCCAATGCCCTAAAAATTTGAATCCCTCCCCCATGCACCATTTTTCAAGCCACGTATTCATCTGCAATATCCTCCTATTTCTACTCTGACTGGCCCGTGGTACTGGTAGTAATCCAGAGATTATTACCTTTGAGGTCCTACTTTTAAGTTTATCTCCTAGCTCCCTAAATTCACCTTGTAGGACCTCATCCCTTTTTTTACCTATATCGTTGGTGCCAATATGCACCACGACAACTGGCTGTTCACCCTCCCCCTCCAGAATGTTCAGCAGTCGTTCAGTGACATCCCTGACCCTTGCACCAGGGAGGCAACATACCATCCTGGAGTCTCGTTTGTGGCCGCAGAAATGCCTATCTATTCCCCTTACAATTGAATCCCCTATTACTATTGCCCTTCCACTCTTTTTTCTCCCCTCCTGTGCCGCAGAGCCACCCATGGTGCCATGAACTTGGCTGCTGCTGCATTCCCCTGATGAGCAATCTCCCCCAACAGTATCCAAAATGGTATACCTGTTTAGGAGGGAGATGACCGCAGGGGACTCCTGCACTACCTGCCTACTGCTTTGCTGGTTATTGGCCACCCGTTCCCTTTCTGTCCTCTTTCCTGTTACCTGCGATGTGACCAACTCGCTGTACGTGCTATTCACGACTTTCTCAGCATCGTGGATGCTCCAGTATGAATCCAACCGCAGCTCCAACGGTTCAATGCGGTCTGCCAGGAGCTGCAGCTGGACACACTTCCTGCAAACGTAGTCACCAGGGACACCGACCACATCCCTGATCTCCCACATGTTGCAGGCTGTGCAAACCACGGGGCCAATCTCCACTGACATAGCTTACTCCCAAATTAACTCAACTCCCTCACACTATAAAATCTTCATCCTTTAAACTGTACCTTTACTAATAAATACTGTACCCTTAACTCACAGATCCCTTAACTCACAGATCCCTTAATTCACTGATCCCTTAACTCACTGATCCCTTAACTCACTGATCCCTTAACTCACTGATCCCTTAACTCACTGATCCCTTAACTCACAGATCCCTTAACTCACAGATCCCTTAACTCACAGATCCCTTAACTCACAGATCCCTTAACTCACAGATCCCTTAACTCACTGATCCCTTAACCTGAAAGCAGAAATGTAAACCTGGGGTTGCACCCAATCAGCTGCTTCCTCTATCTCTTGTTTCCCTTTTCCCTAACCAGTCTGAAGAAGTGTCTCGATCTGAAACGTCACCCATTCCTTCTCTCCAGAGATACTGCCTGTCCCGTTGAGTTACTACAGCATTTTGTGTCCATCTTTGGTTTAAATCAGCATCTGCAGTACCTTCTTTCACGTTTAGTTTAGTTTAGTGTATTGTCACGTGTTCTGAGGTACCGTAAAAAGCTTTTGTTGCGTGCTTCCCATTTGCGGAAAAGACAATACATGATTGCAATCGAGCCACCCACAATGTCGAGATAGGTGATCAAGGGAATGACGTGAATAACGTTTAGTGCAAAATAGAGCAAGTGAAGTCCATTTAAAGATAGTCCCAGCGTCTCCAATGAGGTAGATAGTAGCTCAGAACTGCTCTGTGGTTGTTGGTTGGATGGTTCACTTGCCCGACAACAGCTGGGAAGATTCTGTCCCTGAATCTGGAGGTGTGTGTTTTCACACTTCTCTCCCTCTTACCCGATGGGAGAGGGGAGAAGAGGGAGTGGCCAATGCTGTGTGATAATCTCTCCATGATGTATGTGGTGCTCCGATGTTCGCCCACATCTGAAAGATGTAGTGCTAGGTTAATTAGTTATTGTACATTACCCCTTGGTACAGGTTAATAATAAAAATGTTAAAGGCTTGATGGACGTGTGGGAAAGAATAAATTGCAGGGGTACAAGGAAGAAAAGAACAAGGGATTAACATTAACAGCATTCCTCTCTGGGATGCAGCATGCACCCGACATGCCAAATAGCCTCCTCCGACTTGCTGTAAGTACAATATAAAAGATAGACATGAGAAGCTGGAGTAACTCAACGGGCCAGGCAGCATCTCTGGAGAAGCGGAACAGTGACGATTCGGGTCGAGACCCTTCTTCAGACTGAGAATCAGGGGGGAGAAAATCTAGCGGTATGAAAAGGTTCAAAACAAATCAGAGCCAGGAAATGTGGAGCACACAATGGCCCATTGTTGGCTGTGGAAGAGGTGATAACAAAGGGATACAAACAGTGAAACTAGTAGGTCGTCCAGGGTGGGGGAGGGATGGAGAGAGAGGAGATGCAAGGGTTACTTGAAATTAGAGAAATCAATATTCATACCGCTGGGTTGTAAGCTTCACAAGCAAAATATGCGGTGATGTTCCTCTAATTTGCATTTTCAATTTAAAGATTGATTGTATTACCAAGTTCAAGAATTTCAGTCACTTACCTTGAGGAAGATGCGATTTTTCTCCATGTCTCCATACCCCCCCTGCGGCTCACAATGAGGAGTGGTGTGGCCTTTCCTGGAGACCTGCCCGGAGCTTCAAGCCGCGGGCGCACGCGGACTTTAAAGGGGCTGTCCCACTGCGGCGACCTAATTGGAGAGTTTTTAGGAGAGTTTGAAAAAGTGTCATGTTGAAGACCTCCTTCGATGGTGGGGTAGATACTGGAGTCAATTATAAAAGTTGAGATAGTCGAACATTTGGATAGCAGTAACAGGATCAGTCCGAGTCAGCATGGATTTACGAAGGGGAAATCATGCTTGACTAATCTTCTTGAATTTTTTGTACCTGGACTTTCAGAAAGCATTTGATAAGGTCCCACATAGGAGATTAATGGGCAAAATGAGGGCACATGGTATTGGGGGTAGAGTGTTGACATGGATAGAGAAGTTTTTGGCAGAGAGGAAACAAAGAGTAGGGATTAACGGGTCTCTTTCAGAGATGGCAGGCAGTGACTAGTGGAGTACCGCAAGGCTCGGTGCTGGGAACGCAACTATTTACAATATACATCAATGATTTGGATGAAGGGATTCAAAGTAACATTAGAAAATCTGCAGATGACACAAAGCTGGATGGCAGTGTGAACTGTGAGGTAGATGCTATGAGAATGCAGGGTGACTTGGGACAGGTTGGGGGAGTGGGCAGGTGCATGGCAGATTAAGTTTAATGCGGATAAATGTGAGGTTATCCACTTTGGTAGAAAAAACAGGAAGGCAGATTACTATCTAAATGGCGTCAAGTTGGGAAAATGGGAAGTACAACGGGATCTGGGGGTCCTTGTACATCCGTCTATGAAAGTAAGCATGCAGGTACAGCAGGCAGTGAAGAAAGCGAATAGCGTGTTGGCCTTTATAACAAGAGGAATCGAATATAGGAGCAAAGAGGTCCTTCTGCAGTTGTACAGAGCCCTAGTGAGACTACACCTCGAGTATTGTATGCAGTTTTGGTCCCCTAATTTGTGAAAGGACATTCTTGCTATTGAGGGAGTGCAGCGTAAGTTAATTCCCGGGATGGCGGGACTGTCATATGCTGAGAGAATGGAGCAGCTGGGCTTGTACACTCTGGAGTTTAGAAGGATGAGAGGGTTCTCATTGAAACATATAAGATTGTTAAGGTTTTGGACATGTTAGAGGCAGGAAATATGTTCCTGATGTTGGGGGAGTCCAGAACTAGGGGCTACAGTTTAAGAATAAGGAGTAAGCCATTTAGAATGGAGATGAGGAAAAACTTTTTCTCACAGAGAGTGGTGAGTCTGTGGAGTTCTCTGCCTCAGAGGGCGGTGGAGGCAGGTTTTCTGGATGCTTTCAAGAGAGAGCAAGATAGGGCTCTTAAAAATAGAGGTCAGGAGATATGGGGAGAAGGCAGGAACGGGGTACTGATTGGGGATGATCAGCCATGATCACATTGACTGGCGGTGCTGGCTCGAAGGGCCGAATGGCCTACTCCTGCACCTATTGTCTATTGTCTATTGACCTCCTTCGACTATGTTGAAGACTACCTTCGACTACCTTCGATTACCTTCAACTACCCTCGATTACGTAAGAATAACATGCCGACCAACAATGACCTACTTCGACTAAACCTAGGAGTAAAGAATATATCAATTTTTTCCATGGCGACCTATTTTTACTCGCGGGCATTTTTCAGCATGTTGAAAAATATTTTGCGACCTAGGTGAGGCCTCGAGTACGCGGGAATTACTCACAAGCATGAAGGAAAGTTACAAAGACTTCCTAGGACCTCGTGTCAACCTTGCTACGAGTATGAGTTGAAGGCAAACTGTTCTAAACTGTCAGTTGAGAACAGTTGAGGCAGTTGTACAGGGTCTTGGTGAAACCACACCTGGAGTATTGCGTATAGTTTTGGTCTCCTAATCTGAGGAAAGACATTCTTGCCATTGAGGGAGAACAGAGAAGGTTCACCATGCTGATTCCTGGCATGGCGGGACTTTCATATGAAGAAAGACTGGACTTGGCTTGTACACGCTAGAATTTAGAAGATTGAGGGGGGGATCTTATAGAAACGTATACAATTCTTAAGGGGTTGGACAGGCTAGATGCAGGAAGATTATTCCCGATGTTGGGGAAGTCCAGAACAAGGGGTCACAGTTTAAGGATTTTTCTTTATTTAAAAAAATAAATAATTAAATAAATAAATTTATTTATTAGAATTAAGTACAATACAGTGGTACCTTTTTACAGGTTCCCAAAATTATGTTAACATATTACATTCTCTGTACAACTTCCTTTTTTTTTTTAAAGAAAAAAGTAGGAAGAGAAAAAGGAAAGCAAGGTAGTAAAGAATGAGGGATAGGCTAGTGTGCATGAGTAAAAGACAGAAAAAGAAAATAGTGAAGAATAAGTGAGGAGGGAAAGCAGAAGGGAGTTTATTCAATCGCCACAAGGAGATGATTTTTTATGCTCTAGATCATCTTTCACCCATACCTGAAACTTTTAATTTTCACGATACTGTAGCACCACATGACTCCAAGAAATCAATAAATGGGGACCAACTCATTAAGAATTGGTCTTGTTTGTCTATTAGGAGGAGTCTCATTTCTTCCAAATGTGCTGTGTCCAGCATATTACTGATCCACATTTTAAATGTTGGTATATTAGCATTTTTCCAAAATTTAAGTATGAGTTTTTTTGCTATTATTTACCCATAATTAAAGAATGAGTTTTGGTGTTTATTTAATTTGTTCCCATCTCCTCTTACACCAAATATAATCATTTCAGTATTAGGTTCCATTTTTATCTTAAATAGCTTTGTGAATATATCAAATATATCACACCAAAATTTATGAAGTTTTATACAAGAAACAAATGAGTGTGTAGTATTGGCATTTTGAGAAAGACATTTATCACAGATGGGAGAGATATTTGGATATAATTTATTCAACCTAGTTTTTAAATAATATAATCTATGTATTATTTTAAATTGAATTAAATTATGTCTAGCGTTAATCGAACATTTATGTATATATATATCAAATACTTTTCCCACGTTTCTTTTGAAATTTTTATCATTAATTATTTTTCCCAGTCTTCTCTAATTGCCTCTGTTGATGGTAATTCTATGTTTAAAATACTGTTATATAGATATGATATTAATTTTTGTGACTCCGCCTTGATATTCATTGATTCTTCCAGTGGATCAGTGGGAGGAAACCGAATATCTCGGTGAAAGCCCACGCAGGTCACTAACTGAGATATTCGGTTTCCTCCCCCATTCCAAAGAAGTACAGGTTTGTAGGTTACTTGGCTTGGTAAATGTAAAAATTGGCCCTAGTGTGTGTAGGATAGTGTTAGCATGCGGGGATCGCTGGTCGGCGTGGACCCGGTGGGCCGAAGAGCCTGTTTCCGCACGGTATCTATAAAGCGAAACTAAACTAAACGCAGGTCACGGGGAGAACGTACAAACTCCATACAGACAGCACCCATAGTCGGGATCGAACCCGGGTCTCCGGCATTGCTTTTGCTGTAAGGCAGCAACTCTACCGCTGTGCCGCCCTACAACTGTACTCCCTGTGACCGTGTGAGTTTTCTCTGTGCTCCTGTTTCCTCCCACATCCCAAAGACGTGTGGGTTTGTAGGTTACTTGGCCACTGACAATAGTAATAGAGTGGAAACAGGTCCATCGGCCCAACTTGCCCATGATACCCCATTTAAACCAATCCCACCTGCCTGCGTTTGGCTCATGTAAACTCATTGTATCCATGTACCTGTTCAAATGCCTTTGAAGTGCTGGGATAGAACCTGCCTCAACTACCCCCTCTGGCAGCTCATTCCACATACCTTCCACCCTTTGTGTAAAAATGTTGCCCACCAGGTTCCTATTAAATCTTTCCCCCCTCACCCAGGCACGTGCCGTGATTAATTACTCAGGGTAGGCAGTCAGTCGTCTTTAAAAAAAAACTTAAACCGCGCATGCGCAAATTGTTCTCTCCGTAAAAATAAAAAACAAAATAAAGACAGTAACAATTCAATTTGCCTAAGGCTTCCACGTCTCCTTTATTCTGAATTACTGAATGGGGGTGAAGGGTAATGGCAGGTGGATTGATGGTGGGGAAAACGGGAGCACACCGGGACAAGTTGAAACAGTTGTCATCTTATTGAATGACAACACTTGTTCAGGGGACCAATTGGGGGGAGAGTTCCTTTCACAGCGTGTGGAGAGTCCGTGCCGGGGGTAAAGTTGCAGGGAGGGCGGGAGTGTTGAGAAGGAGGGGGTCGGGGATAATGCCAGTAAATCACTCACTCACCGCTGCTGCGGCACTCCAGACGTGGCGCCATCGCATTGTAGCCGGGGATAGAAGCAGCTTGGGTGGCTGCAAGCGGCCGCCGGGACCCGACAGCAGAACTAGCCGCCACTTCAGCGCCTTCTACCTTTGGCAGCGCTCTCCGTCTGAAGACCTCTCACCTGCAGCTCGCCGACTTTGCTCATGTCAGTCGCTTCCCGCAAATCCTTAAATTCCCACAGCCGAGTAACCTCAATCGCACTATCGGCGCACTAAGGCCAGCGAGCGGCAGGAGCGAGGTTTTTAGATGAAGAGCTGCCAGAGGTGAGCGGGGGCCGGCAGAAGGTGCCGAGGTGGCGGCCGCTCACAGCCACCTGAGCTACTTCTCCCCCCCGCCTCAATGCGGTGGCTCCATGCAAGGAACGTCGCAAGTGGGTTACTGGCATGATCCGGATCCCCTCCTTCACAACGCTCCTGCCCTCCCCGCAACTTTACCCCAGGTCAGACTCCCCAAACGCTGTGAAAGGAACTTTTTCCCCCCCCCTACCCCGGGAAATACGGCATTTAAAAACATAGCACCAAGAAATGTACTTACCACATTATTGGTACACAAACTCCATTCTTCTCTCCTTGTTTCCTAAGTTATACTTCAGATAATGGCAATCCATATTTGAAAAGCCCGCCAAGAAACCAGCGCCACGCATGCACAGTAGGCTGCCGCGCCTGCGCAGTACAGCAAAGGCAGAATTTCAGCTGACTTCAGCTCCGCTTGTCATTGATGGCTTGAAGTAGCGCTGATGGCATGTGGGCTGCACAGACCTTCGCTTGTTGCAAGTGGTGCAGATGAAAGGCACGGAGAATTATGCCTACCTAAGACATCGATCTCTTAGATAGGCATAATTCTCCTATGCCTTTACGATTTGTATTTAGTAATTACCATTTTATAATTTTAGTCAGGGTAGGGAGTGCCTACCTTGCCCACCCTGACGGCACGTGCCTGCTCTCACCGTAAACCTATGTCACCTGGTTCTTGATTCCCCAACTTGGTAAAAGACTCAAAATGAGTAACTCGGGCCAGGCACTATCTCTGGAGAGAATGGGTGACATTTTTGGGTCGAGAACCTTCTTCAGACTGATATCAGGGGAGTGGGCGGGACAGAGATAGAATGTAGTCGGAGACAGTAACACTAGTGGGAGAACTGGGAAGGGGTGGGGATCGAGAGACAGGGAAAGCAAGATCTATTTGAAGTTAGTAACTTGGTAAAATACTCCGTGCATTTATCCTATCTATTTCCCTCATGATTGTATACCCCTGTATAAGATCACCCCTCATCCTCCTGCGCTCCAAGGAATATAGTCCTAGCCTGATCAACCTCTCCTTATAGCTCAGTCCCTCAAGTCTTGGCAACATGGTCATGAATCCTCCCTGCACCCTTTCCAGCTTAACAACATCTTTCCTACAACAGGGTGACCAAAATCCAACACAATATTTCAAACGTGGTCTCACCAATGTTTTGCACAAAATGCGGCCTCACCAATGTCTTCTGCTGGAGGTCCAAGTTCAAGTTCAAGTTTGCGTTTATTGTCACGTAACCAACCGAGGCACAGTGAAATTTGAGTTACCATACAGCCATACTAAGTGAAAAGCAACAATACACACAGCCACATAAAATAATTGGGACGATCGAAACTTGGTGTCGGTATGGATCGGAACACTCCATGGATATCCTGAGTCGGCTTCTTCTTATTGGAGACTGGGGCTTCACGGTGTTAAAGTCCATAGGCCACGAGGTAGGAGCTCCGTTGCCAACCCTCGGCAAAGGATCGCAGCTCCCGATGTTAAGGGGCTGTCCCACTGCGGTGACCTAATTGGCGAGCTTACATAGAAACATAGAAAATAGGTGCAGGAGTAGGCCATTCAGCCATTCGAGCCTGCACCGCCATTCAATATGATCATCCAACTCAGTATCCTGTACCTGCCTTCTCTCCATACCCCCTGATCCCTTTAGCCACAAGGGCCACATCTAACTCCCTCTTAAATATAGCCAATGAACTGGCCTCAACTACCTTCTCTGTACTGTGGCAGAGAATTCCACAGATTCACCACTATCTGTGTAAAAAATGATTTCCCCCTCATCCTTAACCTGTGACCCCTTGTCCTGGACTTCCCCCACTCAATATCCTGTACCTGCCTTCTCTCCATACCCCCCGATCCATCTAGCCACAAGGGCCACTTCTAACTCCCTCTTAAATATAGCCAATGAACTGGCCTCAACTACCTTCGTTGCATTTCGTTGTCATTTCGTTGTCAATGTCATTTCGTTGTCAATGCATTTTGTTGTCTCTGTACTGTACACTGACAATGACAGTTAAATTGAATCTAAATCTGAATCTGAATTCTGTGGCAGAGAATTCGACAGATTCACCACTATCTGTGTAAAAAATGATTTCCCCCTCATCCTTAAACTGTGACCCCTTGTCCTGGACTTCCCCAACATCGGGAATAATATTCCTGCATCTAGCCTGTCCAACCCCTTAAGAATTTTGTAACTTTCTATAAGATCCACCCTCAATCTTGTACAGGTTGACAGGGATGATCGGAACTCCGACGTCGGAATGGAAGAACACACCCGTGGCTTGGAGTTCCGAATCGGCCACTTCCTACCGGAGTCCACAGCTCCACGGGCCAAGCTGGGCGGAGATTCAACGCTGGCGGCCCTCGGCAAAGGGATCACCAGGACTCCGCATTGTTCAAGTCAGCGCCCGCCCGCGGCTAGAAGCTCTGCAACCACAGCTGCACGAGGATAAAGCAGCAGGCCCAACACTCTGGAGCTTCAACAAGCGATCCCCGGTAAGGCATCGCCCGCTCCACGATGGTAAATCAGTTCTGCGCCGCCGCTGAAGCTCTGGTCGGTCTCCGGCAGGAAAGACTGCACCAATCCAGATGTTAGGCCGTGAGGGGGGGACGGCGTGACTCGGAGAATAGTCGCATTCTCGCCACAAAGTGACAGAGAAACGGTTTCCCCCCTTCCCCTCTCGACCTCCTCCTCATAAAAAAGACGAAGAAACCTCCAAAACATACCTTTTAAACAGACTTAAATAACAAAATGATGAAAAAACAGGCAGACTGTAGGCAGAGGCTGCCATTGTAGTGGTTCTGTAGTCAGGGATGTTTAGTTTAGTTGATGTCACGTGTACAATACCGAGGTACAGTGAGAAGCTTTTGTTGTGTGCTAACCAGTTGGCAGAAAGACAATACATGTTTACAATCGATCCACTTACAGTGTATAGATACATGATAAAGGAAGAAAGTTTAGTGCAAGATAAAGCCAGCAATGTCCGATCAAGGATAGTCCAAGGATCACCAAGGAGGTAGATAGTAGTACTATCACCACTGCTCTCTGGTTGTGGTAGGATGATTCAGTTGCCAGCTGGTGCCTGACCCACTGAGTTACTCCAGCACGTTATGTCTTTTTTTGTAAACCTGCACCTGCAGTTCCTTGTTTTTATAATTTCAGGAATACTGGCTTCTTGGTGGACCTTTTGGATTTAGGCATTGTAAACATTAACTTCTGAGTTTTACTCCAGCTTAAGAGTTCTGTAAATATGCCCTATCTTGATCTGGTGGTTTCCATCAGGTGCCTTATCGCAGCTTGTTTATGCAAACCTTGTGGGTTCTAACTGGAATGAGGAAGGATATAACCCAGAGCCACACAGAAGTGGCTGCGTTATTTTCTTTAGTTGTAGGTTAGTTTAGTTTAGTGATACAGCACGGAAACAGGCCCTTTGGCCCACCCGAGTCTGTGCCGCCCAGCGATCCCTGCACATTAGCACTATCCTACACTCCAGGGACAATTTACAATCTTTACTGAAACGTGATTAACCTACAAACCTGTACCCCTTTGGAATGTGGAAGAATACTGGAGATGCCGGGGAAACCCACGCAGTCACGGGGAGAACGTACAAACTCCGTACAGCCAGCACCCGTGGCCCGGATCAAACCTGGGTCTCTGGCGCTGTGAGGCAACAACTCTACTGCCATGCCACCATGCTGCCCAGTCTTTATTCTTATATCCAAAGTCTGTGAGCACATACAAGTATTTGCAACTTTCAGAGAAGTAATTAAGTAGAATTAATTTGCAAATGATTAATCAGACCATAATCATAATAATAATCATAAACGTACTTTATTAGCCAAGTATGTTTTACAGCATACGAGGAATTTGATTTGTCATACAGTTATACCAATGAAGAGCAACGGAACACAACAAATACATTTTAACAAGAACATCCGCCACAGTGACTCCTCCACATTCCTCACTGTGATGGAAGGTGAAAAGAAGTTCAATCTCTCCCTTCTTTGTCCTCCAACGGTTGGGGGCCTCTAACTTTCCGTTGACGGGACGATCTTACCCCCATTGCCATCGGCGAGCCTCCTCGTTGTGGCGATCGAGCTCCTGCATCGGGGGGGGAATCTCAGCTCCCCCGCGCCAGGCGATCTACCCCGGGTCGGAGCTGGTCGAACGTTGTGCGGCTTTTGGAGCTCCCGACATCGGTATCAACCCGCAGGCATCGGTTGGAGTGTTGATCCCTGGCAAGGGATCGCAGGCTCCGATGGTAAGTCCACGGCCCCGCGGTGGGGCTCAAAGTCAGTCCCGAGCAAGACCTACAGCTCCACGATGTTAGACTGCAGAGCGACCGGAGACACGATACGGAAAACAATCGCATCTCCAGCAAGGTAAGAAATTGAAAACAAGTTTCCCCCAGCCCCCACCCCCACATAAAACAAAGCAGGGAACATTAACATAAACTGTTTAAACACATTAAAAATAACACAAAAAAAGACGAAAAGGACAGACACTGCAGATGTACTGCATTTAACCATTAATTATATAAGCATCAGTAATGTAGTTTTATTTCTTTACTATTTGAATGCAGGAAGAGAATTTTAAAATCTGATTTTATTTCTGGTTAAAATTGCGAGCATTGGGTTGTGTCACAAATGACCCCCATAAGAGAGGGGAAATCAGGCCTAGTGCTGACGATCGGTTACTTTCACTTGTGTTGTTTTGGTATCACTGTTGTTTTGATATTTCTTCTTCCCATCACCATGAACCCTGAGGCACTCCTTACAATCGCAGCCTCGATCACAGCTTTGGCTGTTCCCCAATGCAACGTGCCCATTCCCTCTGTTTCATATCCAATTAGTCATTGGTAATGATAGACACAAAATGCTGGAGTAAATCTGCGGGACAGGCAGCATCTCTGGAGAGACAGCATGGGTGACGTATCAGGCCGAGACCCTTCTTCCGGCACGTCATTGCTAATGATGAGTGAAAAACTACTGGGCTGCAAAAAGTGTGGTCGAAATTTGAATGGCTTAGCAATTCAAGCTGTTGCACCACACCTTCTGTTTTGAAAGAGAGGAAGGTTAAACCACTGGACTGCCCAGCATTCACGGATACCTGGGCTGGGCATGGAAAAGGCAAGCAGAAAGTGTGTATGTAGGCTGGAGGGGTTTGCGAGGGGGGGAGGGGAGGAGGGGAGGAGGAAGGATGAGTGGGTAGGGAAGGGGAAGGGGAAGGGGAAGGGGGATGTGGTGTGGTGGGCGGGGTGTGGGGGGGGAGGGAGGATGTGGGAGGGGGTGGTTTGGGGGAGTGGTGTGTGTGCGGGGGTGTGTGGAGGGGAGGGGTGAGTTTGTGGGCGGGGGGTTGTGGGGGAGAGAGGGGGTTGTGGGCAGGGGGTGTTGTTGTGGAGGAGGGGTTTGTGGGTGGGGAGGTGGTTGTGTGTGGGGGGAGCGGGGGTTGTGGGGAAGGATGGGGGGGTGTTTGTGGACGGAGGGGGAGGGGGGGGGGGGGTTTATGGGTAGGGAGGGGGGTTGTGTTGGGGGAGGGGGGATGTGTGGGGGAGGTGGGGTTGTGGGGGAGAGCGGGGGTTGTGGGGGAGGGTGGGGTTGTGGGGGAGAGGGGGGGTTGTGGGGGAGGGGGGGGGTGTGGGGGAGAGGGGGGGGGGGTGGGGGAGGAGAGGGGGGGTTGGGGGGAGAGGGGGGGTTGTGGGGAGGGTGGGGGTTGTGGGGGAGGGGTGGGGGGTTGTGGGGGGAGGGGGGGGGGGGTGGGGGAGGGAGGAGGATGTGGGAGGGGGGTGGTTTGGGGGAGTGGTGTGTGTGCGGGGGTGTGTGGAGGGGAGGGGTGTGTTTGTGGGTGGGGGGTTGTGGGGGGGAGAGGGGGTTGTGGGCAGGGGGTGTTGTGGAGGAGGGGTTTGTGGGTGGGGAGGTGGTTGTGTGGGGGGGGGGAGCGGGGGGTTGTGGGGAAGGATGGGGGGTGTTTGTGGACGGAGGGGGAGGGGGAGGGGGTTTATGGGTAGGGAGGGGGTTGTGGGGGAGAGAGTGTGGGTTGTGGGGGAGGGTGGGGGGTTGTGGGGGGAGGGTGGGGAGAGGGGGGTTGTGGGGGAGGGTGGGGGGTTGTGGGGGGAGAGGGGGGGGTGTGGGGGGAGGGTTTGTTGGGGGGGTTGGAGGGGGGTATGTGTGGGAAGAGTGATAGTGGGAGGAGTGAGGGGTGTGTGTGGGGCGTATGTGTGGGGAGAGGGTTGTTTGTGGGAAGGGGGGTGGTTGTGAGGGTTGTGTGGGAGGCGGTTGGGTGTGTAGGGGGAGGGGTGTGTGTGGGGGGGGGGGGGGGGGGGGGAAGGGGTGTGGGGGCAGGCGGGGAAAGAGCTTGGAGAAAAAGACGGGGAGAGCCACGGGGGAGATGCGGGCTCTGGCCACTTCGCGGATCAAATCTCCGCTTTCCATTTGGCAACTTTGGCACCGTCTCCGACTCGGCGCTGGCTGTGTGGGGCCGGGCCGGCTCAACCAGAGCCTCCCGCAGCTGCAGTAAAGATGCAGGGAGAGAGCTCGGGGTGTGTGTGGGCAGCGGGAAGAGCCTTGGGGAGAGGTGGTATTACGGGGGAAGTGGCAGGAGCCAGCGAGGGGGACCAGAGGGGAAGGGGTTGGGGGTGCGATGGAGACTCACAGCGGGCGCACGGCTTGTGGACTCAGCCCCGCATCCAGGGATTATATTCTCTGTGGGTTCTGGAAGGGGCGTTACCTTCATGGTGAGTGACAGGCGAGAAGACCAATCTGCTGATCTCACGATTTTTTAAACATTCATAACTTTTGAAATCATCCACCGATCGGAACAAAACATGGTGTGCTTGGAGCAGAGGAGAATGGTGAGTAAGGTGGCGAGTAATCTTAGCAATATAGGAAGTGGTAAAATGAGAGTGTTAGTAATAGTATAGATTCGCAAAATGCTGGAGTATCTCAACGGGTCAGAAAGCAAGTCTGGAGAAAAGGGATATGTGACTTTTCGGATTGGGACCCTTCTTCACTCTGAAGAAGTGGCCCACCTATTCATTTTCTATAGAGATGCTGCCTGACCAACTGAGTTACTCCAGCATTTTGTAAATATCTTGATCTTGTTGTCCTCACGGCATCTTACCTTAAAGTCCTGTACCTACCGATGGGATGTATTGTGGGCTGGCAAAAATGAGATTGATTTAGAACAGTTCCATCAGTTGTATTCCATAATTGTAGAGCATCAGCAACAACAGAGATAGAGCCAGCACAGTCTATAAGCTCATGGGCTGGAATATTCGCTCAACTACTACTGTCGATTGTGGTCCAATGAGCGATGCAGAAAGACATTTTAGTTTAGTTTTGGTTTTAGAGTTTTCGTTCAGACCGAAAGGTCTGAATGACAATAAAGGATCTATCTATCTATCTAGAGAAACAGTACGGAAATAGGCCATAGGGCCCATGGAGTCTGCAACGAACAGCGATCCCCGCATATTGACACTACCCTACACACACTTGGGACAATTTACACTTATACAGAGCCAATTAACCTACATACGTGTGTAAGAATGAACTGCAGCTGCTGGTTTAAACCGAAGACAGGCACATAAAGCTGGAGTAACTCAGCGGGACAGGCAGCATCTCTGGAGTGATGTTTCGGGTCGAGATCCTTCTTCAGACTGGATTGGGATAAGGGAAACAAGAAATATGGACGGTGATGTGGAGAGATCAAGAACAATGAATTAAAGATATGCAAAAAAGTAGCGATAATAAAAGAAACAGGCCATTGTTAACTTTGCAGGGTGACAATGAGAAGCTGTGCAACTTGGGTGGGGGAGGGATAGAGAAAGAGGGAATGCCGGGGCTACCTGAAGTGAGAGAAATTAATATTCATACCACTGGGCTGTAAGCTGCCCAAGTGAAATAAAGATGCTGTTCCTCCAAATTGCATTTAGCCTCACTCTGACAATGGAGGAGACCCAGGACAGAAAGGTATGTGTTGGAATGGGAAGGATAGTTAAAGTGTTGAGCCACCTGGAGATCAGGTAGGTTCAGGCGGGCTGAGCGAAGGTGTTCTGTGAAATGATCATCCAGTCTGCGTTTGGTCTCGCTGATGTATAAGAGGCCACATCTTGAACAATGGGCACAGTAGATGAGGTTGGAGGAGGTGCAAGTGAACCTCTGCCGAACCTAAAGGACTGTCAGAGTCCCTGGACAGAGTCGAGGGAGGAGGTATAGCGACAGGTGTTACATCTTCTGCAGTTGCAGGGGAAGGTACCTGGGGAGGGGGTGGGTTGGGTGGGAAGGGATGAGTTAACCAGGGAGTTGTGGAGTGAACTGTATCTGTGGAAGGCGGAAAGAGGTGGAGATGGGAAAATGTGACTAGTGGTGGGTTCCCGTTGGAGGTGGCGGAAATTTCGGAAGATTATGTGTTGTATGCGATGGCTGATGGGGTGGAAGGTAAGGACTAGGGGTCTCTGTTGTGACTCGGGGGAGGGGCAGCATGGGGTGAGCTGTATTGTCCAGGATGCACCGCAGTTTGAGGAGCCCCCTGGTAACCTAAGTAAACCATTCCAGCACCGTTTGACTCCTCTCGGAGTCTCGTATCAGACGGTGGCGGAGATTTTCAGCAGATTTGGCTAATCTTGGGTCGGCCCGGTCGTCCTGCCAGCAAGGTGGCCCCTCGGCCCCACTGGTGGTCTCTGATCCAACCCTCATCAGGATTTCCAGTTAACCAGCGCCTGGGCTGCCCATGCAAGAAAGGCACGTTTCACTGTAATTTTAAATTGCATTTATTTATTTATTTTTTTTCCAAACCCTCCAACCCTCTGACCACACTCCAGTGGTATTCTGAAACGATATCATGTTTAAATTTAGAAAAAAATCAGGAATTACATTGTTGAACCCTTGGTTAAATTTGATAATTTGGGGAAAATGTATTGAACACTTTCATACAACATAATTTGCTCCCTCTTTAACCGTTATAAAAATTATTTTACCTCTATCGGGTGGAATGGACTTGACGACAAACAGACTTAAATTGTTGAAATTCTCAGTTCAGATTCTGTTTTGTTTTGCTTTGTTTTTTTATTTATTTTATTTTTATTCTTATTTTATTATTATTAATGTTTTTTCCTTTAGTTTAGGGGGGTTTTGTTTTTACCTTTTTTCTTTTTCTTTTTGTCGTTTTATCTTTGTGGGTTTTTTTTACATTTATGTTTCCTTTTAAAGATTTAACTATATTTACATAGAGACCGGGAAATCTATATTCATTGTGTATTGGTTGGTTGGCGGCGCGACTCACCAGTTGCAGTTGCAGCGGCCCCTGCAGCCTGTCTCTGTTTTTTTTTATTTTTTGTCTAGTTAAATGTAGTGTTGGTGTTTTTTAATACTAGTTTTAAATGTGTATATGTGGGGGGGCGGGGGAAACCGTTAAAAATCTCTTCCCTGTCCGGGAGACCCGACCTTTTCCCTGTCGGTCTCCGTTGCCGTTGGGGCAAGGCACCGTGGAGCGGCCTCCAAAAAATCGTCGGAAGTGAACATGTACAACACCTCAGGGCTCGGGTCTTACTGCGGAGCTGCGGAGCTGCGGAAAATACTCACCATCGTGGGGCATTCTGATTAATGCATCGTACCAGATTTGAGCGTGGGGGAGCGGTGGTGACTCGCTGCTGCGACTACGAAAACATCCATGGGGCGTCGGAGGCTCCAGCAACGCAGGTCCCACAGGTCCGGTGAATCACTGAAGCTGTTGGGCCATCGGGAGCTCGCGGGTCCGGGGGGAGAGAGAGAGAAAATATCAAAGAGTCCCGGAGCTCCCGCAACGCGACTTCTCCAGCCCAAGTGTCGCGGGGTTGGAACGACCCGGAGCGGGGTCGTACATCGCCCAGCGCGGCTTCATGGCCGTGGGACATTCCAGCGCCTGCCGGGGGCTCCAACTTTGTGACATTTAGACCGGGAGCGGGGCCGTAAATCGCCCGGCACGGCCTAAAATGGCCGTGGGACTTATCATCGCCCACCTGGGGCTTGGATATCGGGAGAGACATGGAGAACAGGGGAGAGAAAAGACTTTGCCTTCCATCATGGATGGATGTTTGTGTGAATTAAATTGTGTGTATGTCTAGGAAATTGTCTTTGTTTGTATGGCTGTGGAAACAGAATTTCGTTTGAGCCTCACTGGGGCTCAAATGACAATAAAATTGTATTGTATTGTATTGTATTGTTGTATTTTGACACTGGTCTCATATTAGGTTATACCTGTTATTAATGTAACCCTGATCGATATGTATCAATTCCATTGTTATGTTTATCATTATTCTTTTTGCTGTTTTTTATGTTTTATTGTTGTTTTTTTGGAAAAAGAAACAACAAGAAGATTTAAAAATAAATAAATAAACAAACAAATAAATTGCTTTTTCTGTAATATATATTTTGTTTAAGTTTCTAGCAGTCCATGGTGCTATACAGACACGTGAAGGATATAATTAGTCTTTCAGAGGTGTATGGTTGTATCATTATTATGTGACCTCTGTTGGTCCGTGAAAACAGCTAATCCAGCAAGGCTCTGGAACCAGGGCTGCCGGAAAACCGGTAGTGGACATGTACAACACCTCAGCAACTGAAGCAGTCCTATCTTCCTTCCAATGGTTAAAAATGTGCTGAATACTATATTTTAATTCATTCTGATTAATGCATCGTACAGTTCAGATTTTGAATTCATGCAGATTTTCCTAATTGATAACACTGAAAATATTATAAACGTTAGAAGCCTAATACAGAAAACATTTAAAAACTATTCATTGTTCGTCATTGGCGATATGCAGTTGTGCAGGTCACCACTAGAGTGCACCATTGTATCACTGAAGCTTCTGTTGGGCCAATTTTCATTTCCAGAATTCACTGATTAGAATCTTACTTGAAAATATCAAAGAGTTAAGGAAGTTTGTTGTTATTAATAAACAACTCTAAAGCAAGTTCAAGCAATTGAAAGTTACATCCCAAATCGTCAGCCCTTATTGGTTGCTTTATACAAATAGACCAATCCCTTGCTTGCTTTATACAAATTACATTCTTGTTCTTAGCAACCCGATATATTAAAAAAATACAGTTGATGGTTAATTTCTCCATTAAAATCCCTCATGCAGTAAACAGAAACGTTTTAGATTGAAGGAAGATCAGTTAGACAGAAAAGTGGTAAATGGAACTTAAATCAGGGAAAGGCGAGGTATTGTATTTGGGAAGGTGCAATAAGACAGGGAAATGTAGAATAAATGAGATTAAATGAGAAAATGCTGTGGAATTAGAAGAAAATTCCTCCAATATTCCAAAGACTTGGCTCTGTAAATTGTCCCTAGTGTGTAGGATAGAACTAGTGCATGGGTGATTGTTGGTCGGCGTGGACTCAGTGGGCTGTGGGGCCAGTTTCCACACTGTATTTCTAAACAAAACTAAACTAAACTTTTACTTGTAAGCTTAACATTGGTTATCAAAGCTAGGAGGCCATGAAACAAAACACAGTGTGAGTAATGCATACATGGTCTTCATGTAACAGAAAAGATGCGATTAAACTGGGAAAATGATGAGGAACAGAGGAGATTTAGAAAACTGTTGCTGGAACTGTATCTCTGAGGAAAGATCAAATATGCCAGATTTGTTGTTTTTTTTGGAATAGAGAAAGATTAGAGGAGACATAATTCAGCTGAAGTGTCCATGAGAAATTGACACCAAGTCATGCAATATTGAACCAGACCCAGGCCCATCATATCTATACTGTCCATCGAGCAGCTGTATACAACTTGTCTGCCCTCATCCTAACCAATGTCCACCCACGGGCTCTCCAAGCACCCATCTACAATAGTGGTGATTTACAGAAGCAAAGCAAACTAGCGTGTCAAACTACTCTTTTGGAATTAACTAATCACCTATCTAACACCTCCCTCCCCCTTCACCCACATTCCCTCATCTGGCTTCACTATTTGTAGTCCTTCAATCCTTTTGTCTCACATCTTCTGTCCTTTCATCTTTGGCCTTTGTCCAAACATCTGCCTATCAAATAACCCCCTTGCCTGTGTTCACCTATTATCTACCACACCTTGCCCCCTCCCCCCAACACACACACACACACACACACACACACACACACAATCAGTCTGAAGTGCGGTCCTGACCTGAAATGACACCTATACAAGATCTCCATAGATGCTGCCTGTCCTGCAGAGTTACTCCAGCACTTGTGTCTTTTTCTTTTTTACCTAATATCCAATTTATTCTAGTCTTTTATATTTTAATTAAAATCCTGACCTTGCCTAGTTAGACTGGTGTAAGATCTTCTGGAATTTTTTGAGGATGTGACAAGTAAAACGGATAAAGGGGAGCCAGTGGATGTAGTGTATCTAGACTTTCAGAAAGCCTTTGATAAGGTCCCACATAGGAGACTGGTGACTAAAATTAGAGCACATGGTATTGGGGGTAGGGTATTGGGGGTAGGGTGTTAACGTGGATAGAAAATTGGTTGGCAGACAGGAAGCAAAGAGTAGGAGTGAACGGGTCCTTTTCAGAATGGCAGGCAGTGGCGAGTGGAGTGCCGCAGGCTCGGTGTTGGGGCCGCAACTGTTTACCATATATATTAATGATTTGGACGAGGGAATTAGGAGCAACACCAGCAAGTTTGCGGATGACACAAAGCTGGGTGGCAGTGTGAACTGTGAAGAGGATGTTAGGAGGTTGCAGGGTGACCTGGGCAGGTTGAGTGAGTGGGCAGATGCGTGGCAGATGCAGTATAATTTAGATAAGTGTGAGGTTATCCACTTTGGCGGCAAAAACAAGGGGGCAGATTATTATCTCAATGGGGTTAGGTTAGGTAAGGGGGAGGTGCAGCGAGACCTGGGTGTCCTTGTACACCAGTCACTGAAAGTTGGCGTGCAGGTACAGCAGGCAGTGAAGAAAGCTGATGGAATGTTGGCCTTCATAACAAGAGGATTTCAATATAGGAGTAAAGAGCATTTCCTTCAGCATTTGTATAGGGCTCTGGTAAGACCACATCTGGATAATTCTGTACAGTTTTGTTCTCCTAATTTGAGGAAGTGATCTGTTTATTCAATGATGTGACATATTTTTAGTTTATACTCAGGCCCACCATACAGTATCTATACCGTCCATCGAGCAGCTGCATACAACTTCTCTAGAAGAAGGGTCTCGACCCGAAACGTCATCTATTTCTTTCGCTCCATAGATGCTGCCTCACCCGTTGAGTTTCTCAAGCATTTTTGTCTACCTTCGATTTTCCGGCATCTGCAGTTCCTTCTGAATCTATATATCTAGTTTAGTTTAGTTTTGTTTAGTTTGTTGTCACATTTGGTTATTGTCACGAGGTGCAGTAAAACGCTTTTGTTACACACTAACCCGTCAGCAGAAAGACAATACATGGTTACAATCGAGCAATCCACAGTGCACAGATACAGGGTAAAGGGGAATAATGTTTAGTGCAAGGTAAAGTCAGTAAAGTCCGATCAAAGATAGTCTGAAGTGTCTCAAATTAGGTAGATAGCAGTTCAGCACTGCTCTCTGGTTGTGGTAGGATGGTTCAGTTGCCTGATAACAGCTGGGAAGAAACTGTTCCTGAATCTGGAGATGTGTGTTTTCACACTTCTATATCTTATGCTTAATGGGAGAGGGGAGAAGAGGGAGTGGTCAGGGTGATTATGCTGCTGGCCTTGCCGAGGCAGCGTGAGATGCAAATGGAGTCAATGGAAGGGAGTGTGATGCAAAGGTTGGTTTATAGAATGCAAAGTGAACCAGCTCAGAATAATAAGTGTGAGCTTGGTGGATGCATAGATCTTGCAGCTCTGATTACGTGCATATGGTTGTAGTGAGTGTGAACACAAAGGCACTGAAACTCCTCATTATTTCCTTCCTGGTTGTGGTTCTGGTCTGAAACTATCCCCCAGTTTCATACACATGCAACCATACACCTGGAAATCCTCTGTATAACCAACCACATAACATACCACATTCTGCTTTCTACTGAAGGATACAGAGACAAGGCCATAAGGTCATGTGATTGGAGTAGAATTAGGCCATTCGGCCCATCAAGTCTACTCAGCCATTCAATCATGGCTGATCTATCTCTTCCTCCTAACCCCATTCTCCTGCCTTCTCCCCATAACCCCTGACATCCGTACTAATCAAGAATCTATCTGCCTCTGCCTTAAAAACTTGGTCTCCACAGCCTTCTGTGGCAGAAAGTTCCACAGATTCACCACCCTCTGACTAAAAATTCACCCACACAGTTACAAAGACAACATGCAAACTCCACACAGACAGCGAGGGAGGTCAGGAAAAAAGCTGGGTTGCTGGAGCAGTGAGGCAGTAGCACTACTTGATGTGCCACTGCCGCCCCCGAACCTCACAGAGTCAGAGAGTCATACAGTACAAAACAGGCCCTTCGGCCTAACTTGCTTATGCCAACCATGATGCCACCTGTAATCTAGTCCCAGCTGCCTGTGTTTGGTCCATATCCCTCTAAAGCTCTACACCTGAACAAGTAACTTTTAAAAGTTATTATTTTCCCTGCTTCAACCATCTGGTGGCTAGTTCCATATATCTCATGTATGTGTAAAACTTGGCCCTGAGGTTCCAATTAAATCTTTGCCCTCTCAACTTAAACCTATGTCCTCTGGTTCTTGATTACCCTACTGT
This sequence comes from Leucoraja erinaceus, assembly GCF_028641065.1. Lineage (NCBI taxonomy): Eukaryota > Metazoa > Chordata > Chondrichthyes > Rajiformes > Rajidae > Leucoraja > Leucoraja erinaceus. The sequence goes on from NC_073403.1 coordinate 30,058,519, forward strand.
GAGTAAAAGACTCTGTGCATCTACCTATAGAGATATACACCACTACATGATCACCCCTTAACCTCCTGCATGCCAAGGAAAAGCCCTAGCATGCCCAACCTCTCCTTATAGCTCAAGCCCTCGAGTCGTGGAAACATTGAACTGGTCCTGGCAAGAGTCTCCTTGAAGATCCTTCATCTCTGGACCCATTGATCCTTAATCAGTGGTGCAATAGTATTGAGGAGTTTAAGTGAAAGTTACCGGTGCATGAGGGAGAAATGAATAGGTCACATTGACAGGGTGAAATATATTAGGGCAGATGGATGCTCATATGCAGCTTAAATACTTGCAGTTAGCTGGGTTGAAACGCCAGATGTTTTAGCTGTAATAACCATATAACAATTACAGCATGGAAACAGGCCATCTCGACCCTTCTAGTCCGTGCCGAACACGTATTCTCTATTTAATTCTGGGCAAACTGTTTTCATTGATGCATTTCTGAATGACCTCAAAGATATTAAAGTTTGCTGCATATGTTTTTAAGGGGATAAGTACACAAGGCTCATTAAGAAACGATGGACGTTCTGTGATCACATTAGCAGATGCCTCTGGATATCAAGTTCACGCTCCATGTCAGGAACAAGACGGGTCCATCTCTGACTTGGCAGAGAGAGAGCCTTCGACCAGCATTAGTCTCCACAAATAGAAATGATGACCGCTGCTACACCACAAGATGATAGCTTAGCACTTGTAGAAAAATGTCAAATGCAAGATTTAGAATTGCAAACTGTTGTTGCAATGCGCAATTTTCAAAGCTACGAAATTGTCTAAAGGACATTGCAATCTGAATCTTGCCTAACGATTTGACCAATAGTTTCACCAAATGAGCATGTTTGAAGTGTACATTATGAATTCAAAGTCCAGCATAAACGAGAATTTAGTTTAGTTTAGTTTAGTTTAGTTTAGTTTAGATATACACCTTCAGCCCACGGAATCTACCCTGACCAGCAGTGTGGGAGGAAACCGGAGCTTCCCAGATAAAACCCACGCAGGTCACAGGGAGAACTTACAAATTCCCTACATACAAGCACCTGTAGTCAGAATTGAACCTGGGTCTCTGACGCTGTAAGGCAGTAGTTCTACCACTGCGCCACCGTGCCACCCAATTAAGAAATGACTGTTTGTGATTGTAGCAAGCAATGTTTGATTGACTAAATATTTACCTGCAGAGTGCCCTAAACTGGTGGCAATATACATGTCACTGAGCATAATACGACATTATTGTAGAATGTAATAACAAAGCTGTCTAAATCCAAGGCAGAGGTTGAAGGTGAGAGTGGAAGGTTTAGGGAGGATGAGAGGAGGCGGTGAGAATGCTTCCCTGCAAGCTGCGGCCTTCTCCCAACCGCAGGCCTGGCTCTCCCGCCGTGGAACCGGGAACCGGGAACCGGGCTGGAGTGGGAAGATCGGCGAGCCCGGCCCCTGCTCGCCCCTGGAGATGGTGAATCAGAGAGGATGATGGAGGAAGATGGCGGCGGATGCTGGAATAAAGGCCTGTTAGGAAGATCCAGGAGGTTTTATCTCCTGTACTGTCAAAGTCAACTGCGGGAGGCGCCTCCCAGGGAACAGGGCTGAAGAGGGCCAGGCGAGGAGAGGGACGATTGTTCATGGGACGACCGGAATGCAGGTGACGGCTGCAGTGAGCCTTCGTTGCCAGCTGCAGCTGGGACTGTACAATGTCGCCAAAATGGCGATTCTTTCATATGGACTCAGTGAGCTGTCCTGGACATTCTGTACTAATCGGGGGGTTGTGAATGGGGATAGTCTTGTTGATCTGTTTGCAAAAAAAAAGTATTTTGCTGTATCTTGCTACACGTGATAATAAACGTGATATCCCACTTTAACTCCCCCTCCCATTTCCACACTGACCTTTCTGCCCTGGGCCTCCTCCATTGTCAGTGAGGCCCACCGCATATTGGAGGAACAGCACCTCATATTTCGCTTGGGCAGCTTCCACCCCAGCGGTATGAACATTGACCTCTCTAACTTCAAGTAACCCTTTCTTTCCCTTTCTCTCCATCTCCTCCCCCTTCAAAGTTCTCCCACCAGTCTCACTGTCTCCGACTATATTCTATCTCTGTCCTGCCCACTCCCTTGACATCAGTCTGAAGAAGGGTCTTGACCCGAAATGTCACCCATTCCTTCTCTCCAGAGATGCTGCCTGTCCTGCTGAGTTACTCCAGCATTTTGTGTCTACCTTTGATTTAAACCAGTACCTGTAGTTCTTTCCTGCTCATAACAAACTATTGAACCATTCTGAATTTGGGTCATGACTGCAGGTGCTGTCTACACGGAGTTTGTACGTTCCCCCATGACCGCGTGGATTTTATCCGGGATGCTCAGATTTCCTCCCACACTCCAAAGACGTACAGGTTTGTAGGTTCATTGGCTTGGTAAAATTGTAAATTGTCCCTCATGCGTGTAGGATATTTTTGATGTGTGTGGATCGCTGGTCGGCATGGACCCGGTGGGCTGAAGGGCCTGCTTTTGCTCTGTATCTCTAAACTAAATTAAACTAAACTAAACTAAACTAATCTAAAATAACCATTCGTCCAGAAGGTTGTTGGAATCTTGAATGCAGCCTGAAGGGGTGGTAGAGGCAAAGATTCCTTCATAGGGCACTTGAATTGCAAGGGCATAGAGACAATGAAGCAAATGCTGGAATTTGGGATTAGCGCAGTTGGATATGTAATTGGCAGCATTGCGATTGTGGACTGAAAGGAATGTTTCTGTGCTGTATTACTGTGACCGCAGCATTGCATTTCGCTCAAGTGAGTTTAGTTTAGCATGGAAACAGGCCCTTCAGCCCACAGAGTCCATGCTCACCATTGATCACCCCCTCACACTAGTTTTGTATTAGTTCCATGTTATCCCACTCTTTCATCCACTCCCTACACACTAGAGGCAATTTTACAGAGGACAATTAATCTACAACCCCGCATGGGAAATTGTATTTCACTAATGTGACTGAAGAGGTGACCGAGAGGACTGATGAGACAAGTGCTTACATTGTCTACAGTGGACCTGAGCAAGGCCTTTGACAAGGTCCCGTAAAGCTATATTTAATAGGATAAATATTTATCTGCACAGTGTACTTTTTCTGGCAGTAAACAGACGTAAGATTCTGTAGGGTCTGGAAGGTCAGAACACGAGGGTTGAAGGGTGAGCTAGCTAATTGGATACAAAATTGACCTGGTTGTAGAAGTCAGAAGGAGGTGGTGATGAAGGGTTCCTTGTCAGATTGGAGGCCTGTGACCCATCTGAGTTGGGTCCACTTGTTTTTTTAAATTTATATCAACAATGTCTTGCAGCACTTTCAGCGCCAGCGACCTGGGTTCGATCCTGACTACAGGTGCTGTCTAATGGAGTTTGTACGTTCTCCCCGTGATCGTGTGGGTTTTCTCTGAGATCTTCGGTTTCCTCCCACACTCCAAAGACGTACAGGTTTGTAGTTTAATTGGCTTGGGTTTGTATACTTGGTATGAGTGTAAATTGTCCCTAGACTGTGTAGGCTTGTGATAATGTGCGGGGATCGTTGGTTGGTGTGGACTCGGTGGCCCAAAGGGCCTGTTTCCATGCTGTATCTCTAAACTAAACTACACTAAATTTAGATGTATATCTCGGGGGTATGGTTAGTAAGTTTGCAGATGACAACAAGATGTATGGTTCAGTGGACAGTGAAGAAGGTTGGCTTAGATTAAACAAGATCAAGATCGATTGGGAAAGTGAGACTAATACAAAATTGGGCTAAGGATTGGAAGATGGAATGTAATTCGCACAAGCACAATTCGTACAAGTTGGTTTTGGCACGTTAAACCAGGGCAGGACTTTCCCAGCAAATGGTAGATTCTCTAGAAAATGTTGTAGAACAGAGAGGAGTGGGAGTACAAGTACAGGCTTCCCTGAATATGGTGACACAGGTAGAGAGAATGGTGAAGAAGGCATTTGACATGCTTGCCTTCATCGGTCAGGGCATTGAGTACAAGAGTTGAGACATCATGTTTCAACTGTTCAAGACTTTGGTGAGATGACACTTGAGTATTGTGATCAGTTCTTGTCGCCTACCTCTGAGAAGAATGTCATTAAACTGGAAAGGATGTAGAACTGATTTACAAAGATGTTACCGGGACTGGATGAGTTATATGGTGAGACTTGATAGGCTGGGGATTTTATAACTGGAGCATAGGAGGCTGATGGGGTGAGGTGAGAGAGGGGAGTAGAATCCACAGGGGGATGGATACAGTCATTTTCCCATGGTAGGGGAGTATAAAACTAGAGGGCATAAATGTAAGATGAGCGGGCAATTACGTAAAGGAGTCTTGAGGTACAACTTTTTCACACAGATGTGGGTGGCAAAGTGGCGCAGCGGTAGAGTTGCTGCCTTACAGTGCTAGAGATCCGGGTTCGATTCTGACTACGGGTGCAGTCTGTATGGAGTTTGTACGTTCTTCCTGTGATGTGTGTGGATTTTCTCCGGTTTCCTCCCACACTCCAAAGACGTACAGTTTTGCAAGTTAATTGGTAGGACAACGTTAATGTACGGAGATCGCTGGCCAGCGCGGACTCGGTGGGCCGAAGGGCCATTTTCTGCACTGTATCTCTAAACAAAACTAAAAAAGTTAGAGGCAAACAAGGTTTATGAGCACGAAATAGGTCATTTGGATCTTGTTCATGCCAGCCATGTTGCCTTGTTGAGCTGGTCAATACTTGGAGTATTGCGTACAGTTTTGGTCTCCAAATCTGAGGAAGGACATTATTGCCATAGAGGGAGTGCAGAGACGGTTCACCAGACTGATTCCTGGGATGTCAGGACTGTCTTATGAAGAAAGACTGGATAGACTTGGTTTATACTCTCTAGAATTTAGAAGATTGAGAGGGGATCTTATAGAAACTTACAAAATTCTTAAGGGGGTGGACAGGCTAGATGCAGGAAAATTGTTCCCGATGTTAGGGAAGTCCAGGACAAGGGGTCACAGCTTAAGGATAAAGGGGAAATCCTTTAAAACCGAGATGAGAAGAACTTTTTTCACGCAGAGAGTGGTGAATCTCTGGAACTCTCTGCCACAGAGGGTAGTTGAGGCCAGTTCATTGGCTATATTTAAGAGGGAGTTAGATGTGGCCCTTGTGGCCAAGGGGATGAGTGGGTATGGAGATAAGGGCAGGTACAGGATACTGAGTTGGATGATCAGCCATGATCATATTGAATGGCGGTTTAGGCTCGAAGGGCCGAATGGCCTACTCCTGCACCTAATTTCTATGTTTCTATGTTTCTATGGTCCCATTTGCCAGCAATTGCCCTATATATCTAAACATCCCCTATGCATGCACCTATTCAAACGTCTTTCAGACAAAGTAACTGTACCACCTCCACAGCTTCCTCTGGCTGCTTGTTCCACATACCCGCCATCCTCTGTGTGAAAAAATCACACCTCAGGACCCACCTTGTGTATTTTCCCTCTCACGTTAGATATCTGCCCTCTAGTTTTAGACTACCCTACCCTGGGATAAGCACTGTATTTATTCCCCTCTCTTTCTATTCCCCTGCCCTACCTCTCCCTGTACATCAGGCCCTCGAGCCCTGGCAATGTTCAACTCCACACCATCCTCACTCCTCCATCTCTGTATCCCTGCCTAAGGTGGGGACTGACAGATTCTTGACTTGTGAGGGTGTCAGGGGCTATGAGGAGAAGGCAAGAAAATGGGGTTAGGAAGGAGAGATAGATCAGCCATGAATAAATGGCAGAGGAGACTTGACGGGCCGAATGGCCTAATTCTACTCCTATCCTTTTAGTTGCAGTTTGGTTTATATATAATAGTTTAAAAATATTCTTAATAGTTTTTTTTTAGTGATACATCATGGAGCAGGCCGTACAGTCCACCGTCCACATCGAACACGTTAGTTCTAGGTTGGAGGAGGAGGACTAGACTTGATGGGCCAAATGGCCTAATTCTGCTCCTATGACTTATGAACGTATTAACCTGCAATACCCAGATTTGGACCTGATACCAAATTTGCTGTGGGGATCTGAGCCAGACCTAGGCACTGATCTTGGCAGCTCACTGAGCTCATTGGTAACTGATCATATCCTGGGTCTCCTATATGTACACCAAGCATCTGGGACAATGAGTCTGTTGTGGGTCAACGCTGCCATAACAATGAAAGCAATATTATCTGACTATGTTAACTGTTTGCACGCTAATATCACCAACAGTAATTTCTAAGCCTATGGCTCGTTAGCAAATCTATATCAGGAATTAAATACTCACGCTGGACAACTGTTAGCAGAGATTCTTCGGCAGCTCGGATCTGCTTCCGTATTCAAGGACATAACTCATCGTGATGTATAAAATATGAAATGTTTGTTTCCTTTCCAGACTTGGAATTTGCACAGGATCTCTTGGATTACCAACTTCTAAATTAGTGTTCAAAATTGAATGAACCGGAAGGCAATTTGTACCAAAATAATACTGTAACGTGAGTATCCTGGACATCAGGTTTCCTTTACTGAGAGCATCAGTAAACAGAAGACATGAATAAGCCCATCTGACCATTTTTAACATTCAAATCAAACATTTGATCCTGTGTCCTCTCATGCTCAATAAAAGCAAGGGAGTTCTCCGTAAGTTCCACCTAATAGACAGCTGCAGCGAGAATTGCCATCCTTATAAGGCTGAATTATCATGCAAGCCTTTCCAAGAATCGCGATGATTTCCACCTATCGACAAAAGCTATTTGTTCACATCTATCTATCTATATCTATCTATCCATCTTTCTACATATTACTAAAACTCTTGTCTTGTTTATCTGCGTGCATGCGTGTGTGTGATTGAGCTCAAGGAACTACGCCAAAACGGTAAACAATAGCTCGAAAATTCAGTGCTGGCAGTTGCAGCTATGACGTCCTAATGGGATCTCACAGTCCTCCACCCGACATTTGCAACAATGTTGCCTTCATAGAACACTTAGTCGTGGTCCTGGCAGCAAGTGATTGAACAGGAGAGGGAGGGGCCAGGGGAAGTGGAATTGGAATTTTTTTATTCCAGTGCTGGGGAGGCAGGGAAGTGGTGGAATCTTACGTTGGGGATAGGTTTGCGTTGGGGGATCAGGCCTCCCATCAGGGCTATGGTTGAGTGGTGGAATATTGCATTAGGTGTACAAGGTCCAATGGGTCTCACTTGGTCTAGTATATTACTGAAAGTCTCGTCTTGTTTGGATATCTGTCTGTCTGCATGCGTGCGATCCCAAGGAACTACGCCAAAATGGTACACAATAGAGAGAAAATCTTTGCGTCACCTTACTCAACATTGACCTGTGGTTGTTTGCATCAAGTTTCGTTCAGATTTATGTTATATTTCACAAGTTATCACATTTTTAAGTTTACTAAATCCACTTTGATATACACTTCAACACTTCAGTGTTGGCAGTTGCAGCAATGACGTCCTAATGGGATCTCACAGTCCTCCACCGACATTTGCAACAATGTTGCCATCATAGAACACTTAGTCGTGGTCCTGGCAGCAAGTGATTGAACAGGAGGGGGAGGGGGAGGGGCCAGGGGAAGTGGAATTGGATTTTTTTAATTCCAGTGCTGGGGAGGCAGGGAAGTGGTGGAATCTTACATTGGGGAATAGGTTGTGTTGGGGGACCAGGCCTCCCATCGGGGCTATAGGTGAGTGGTGGAATATTGCGCTGGGGGAACGGGTTACGTTGGGGGAATGGGTGAGTGGTGGAAATGGGTTGCGTTGGGGGAATGAGTGAGTGATGGATTATTGCATTGGGAACGGGGCCCAATAGGTCCCAACTTATATATTATATTACTAAAACTCTCATCTTGTGTGTTTCTACGCGCGTGTGTGTGTGTATGTATGTACATAATGGCACTACAATTTTTCCACCACCTTACTCACAATTGTCCTGTGGTGTGGTGTCTCAAGTTTCGTTCAGATTGATGTTATATTTTACAAGTTATTCACATGTTTAACGTTTCAAAATTCAATTTGAGAAAGATTTCTTCACTCTGCACTGGCACTTCAATTCAATGAGCTTTATTTTTCTATTACGAACTTTGGGTTCTGCAGCCATACAACAAAAGTAAACAATTTTGCAAGACACACAACCAAATCAATTCACACGGACATCCATCACAGTGAATCTCCTCCTCACTGTGATAGAAGGCAAAGTCTCGGCAAGTCCCACGGCTGGTAAGGCCGCGCCAGGTGATGTCAGGCCCCGCCCTGGGTTGTTTTCAGCCCCGCAACTCGGGCGGGAGAAGCTGCCGCCGTCGGAGCTCCGAAAAGCGGTCTCCCACCAGGGACCCGCAAGCTCCCGATGTCACCAACCACAGGCCTGCAGCTGGAGCCTCCAAAGCTCCGAAGTCTGGTCGCAGCTGTGCGTCACCACAGTTCCCCATGCTCCGAGGTCGGCCACCCCCACGATGTTAAGTCCGCAGCCTCCGCGACTGGAGCCCCCAGGTGGTTCCGGCTGGAGGCCGCTCCATGGTGCTAGGCCCCAACGACAACGGAGACCCGACAGGGAAAAGGTCGGGTCTCCCATGCAGGGAAGAGATTTAAACGTTTCCCCCACACCCCCATCTTCCCCACCCGCCCCCCACATATACACAGTCAAAAACAATATAAAAACCACAGCAAACTACACATTGAACGGGGCAAAAATTTAAAAAAGGACAGACGGACTGCAGGGGCCGCTGCCGCAGGGGCCACCATTTTGCACAGCTTACAGCTATGATGTCACAATGGGATTGTAGCCCTGCTCACTACAATGTTGCTATCCTAGGACACTGACTCATGCCAGCCCTAGCAAGTGAAATTGCTTTTTTTTAAAGTTTAAAATGAGGGAGGATGAATAAGGGAAAATGAGCAGCTCCTGGCAGTTGGGGGCTATGGGTGAGTGGTGGAATATTGTGTTGGGGGAATGGGTTGCATTGGGGAACGTTGGGGAACGGTTTGCGTTGGGGGACCAGGCCTCTCATAGAAACATAGAAACATAGAAAATAGGTGCAGGATAGGCCATTCAGCCATTCGGCCCTTCAAGCCTGCACCGCCATTCAATATGATCATGGCTGATCATCCAACTCAGTATACTGTACCTGCCTGCTCTCCACACCCCCTGATCCCTTTAACCACAAGGGCCATATCAAACTCCCTCTTAAATATAGCCAATGAACTGGCCTCAACTACCTTCTGTGGCAGAGAATTCCACAGATTCGCCACTCTCTGTGTGAAAAATGTTTTTCTCATCTCGGTCCTAAAAGACTTCCCCCTTATCCTTTAACTGTGACCCAGTGTTCTGGACTTCCCCAACATCGGGAACAATCTTCCTGCATCAAGCCTGTCCGTTCCCCATGTGACAGGGACCCATTGGGTCCCACTTGGTCTAGTATCTATATAATACTAAAATTCTCATTTTGTTTGTTTCTATATGTATGCGATCTGGGACCTACACCAAAATGGTACACGGTTGCGCAAAAAGTGTTGCGCCACCTTACTCACCTTTGTCCCGTGGTCGTTCCTATAAAGTTTTGTTCACATTGATGTTATATTTCACCTTATTCATAATATTTAAATTCTAAGAAGAATTTAACAGCTAAATCCTTACAAAGTTGCATACAAAGTTGCAATTGAGGAACACTCAGTCCTTCCAGCAAGTTTTTAGCTCAACAGGAGAGGGAGGGGGCAATTGCATTATTTTTAAAAATCCTCATATTAAGAAGAGGGGGAGGCAGTGCTTGGGTATATGCCCCTGCACAGTTGGGGGTTATGGGTGAGTGCTGGAATATGGGGGAACGGGTGAGTGGTCGAATATTGCATTGGGGGAATGGGTTGCATTGGGGAACCAAGCCTCCCCTGTGACCGGGACCCAACAGGACCCAGTTGGTCTTCTATATATTACTAAAATCTCATCTTGTCTGTGTGGATGTCTATGTGTATGTCTCTCGTGCCCTGAATTACGCCAAAAATGGTACATGATAGCACTACAATTTTTGGACCACCTTACTCACCATTATCCTGTGGTGTGGTGTATCAAAGTTTTGTTCAGATTGATGTTATATTTTACAAGTTATTCACATTTTTAACTTTGTGAAAAATGTCTTCCATCTGCACTCGCAGTTAGCAGCTATGATGTCACAATGGGATCTCATTTACATAAACTGCTCTTCAACAGTGTTCCACTCAGTGCAATGAAAGATTTGTTACATTGGTGTAAGGAGGGGGAGGGGAGGAGGTGAAATGTTATTTAAACATTGTGTTTAGTGGGGGAGTGCGATAGGGGAGAGGTGAGGAGTGGGGAGCATGGTGATAGAGGGAGAGGAGGGGGGTATGGAGGGGAGATGGTTTCTGGAGGGAGGGAGGGAGTGACTGAGGGTAGGGGAAAGGAGAGGGAGGGAGAGGGAAGGAGAGGTGAGGAGGGAGTCGGGGAGGGGAGGAGAGAAGGGAAAGAAGAGGGAGGGTGAAGAGGTAGGTGAGGGAATGCTGGAGCTTGAGGGGAATTGAGCTGCGCCTGCACAGTTGGGGGCTATCGGTGAGTGGTGGAATATTGTATTCGGGGAACGGGTTGTGTTGGGGAATGGGTGAGTGTTGGAATAATGCATTGGGAGAACGGAGCCCAACGGGTCAGGGAGGTGGGGAGGGGAGAAGGTTTATTGAGGGAGGGAGAGAGCGACTGAGGGTAGGGAGTGACTGAAGGTAGGGGAAAGGGGAGGGAGGGAATGGAGGAGGGAAGAAGGAGAGGGGTAGAGAAGAGGGAGGGTGAAAAGGTTGGGGAGGTAGTGGTGGGGGATGAGGGGAAATGAGCTGCGCCTGTGCAGTTGAGGACTATGTGGTGAGTGGTGGAATATTGCGTTGGGGAACAGGTTGCGTTGGAGGTACAGGTGAGTGGTGGAAGGTACACAAAAATGCTGGAGAAACTCAGCGGGTGCAGCAGCATCTATGGAGCGAAGGAAATAGGCGACGTTTCGGGCTGAAACCCTTCTTCAGACTGATCAGACAGATCAGTCTGAAGAAGGGTTTTGGCCCGAAACGTCGCCTATTTCCTTCGCTCCATAGACGCTGCTGCACCCGCTGAGTTTCTCCAGCATTTTTGTGTACCTTCGATCTTCCAGCATCTGCAGTTCCTTCTTGAACACAGGTGAGTGGTGGAAACTGGTTACGTTGGGGGAACGGGTGAGTGGTAGAATATTGCATCGGGGAACAGGTTGCGTTGGGGGACCAGGTCTCCCGTGTGTCAGGGACCCAACGGGTCCCACTTGGTCTAGTGCATGATAAAATGGCCAAGTTTTAGTTGCTTAGGTGGCTGAAAGAAATTCATGGGCAGAACTGGGCAAAGTGGAAATGAAACATAGACACAAAGTGCTGGAGTAACTCAGCGAGCCAGGCAGCATCTCTGGAGAAAAAGGGTAGGTGACGTTTTGGGTCGGATCCCTTCTTCAGACTGAAAGTAGAGGGGAAGGGAACTGGAAGTAGAAAAAGCCCAGGACAAATCAGGGCCAGCAACAGATGACCTCAGGCAAAGAGGTTTCCACTTCGGCTGATTGTTGGCTAGAGATGGTAGGGGTCCAAGAGGGATACATCATTGTGACTGAGGAACTGGTTAACCAACTTTTAGTTGAGGAAGGTCGGGGGAAAGAGGGAGGGAGGGGAGGGGGGTGGAGGGAGGCGTTTGTAGGTTATTATTACTAAAGGAGAAGGTGCTTGGCCAGCTGAAAGGTCTGAATGTGATAAATCACCAGGACCACATGGAGTACACACCAGGGTTCTGACCGAGTGGGTTTTCCCCGGGTGCTCTGGTTTCCTCCTACACTCCAAAGACGTACATGTGCGTTGGTTAATTTGGCTTCGTGGCCACGGTGTTTCCGCGCTGTTTCTCAAAACTAAATCTAAACTAAACTAAGTGGAGAAATTCCTCCTTTGCGATTTATTGAATTAGTGCTGAAAAACTAGCCAAACTAATGTCAGGATTTATCTTCGTAGAATTGGCTGAGATTGGAGAAATAAGTCAAGCTGCAGAGCCCAAGAATCAAGATCAGATTTATGTTTAAATGATATCCAATTAACTCAAATGTTTAGTAATCATGAATGCTGATCAATATGAACATCTGCCACTGATTAATGAATGTGTATGTCATATAAACATACTAAAGCTATTGAAAGTCATACAACCAACTGGCGGAACGGTGGTGCAGCGGTAGAGCTACTGCCTTACAGCGCCAGAGATCCAGGTTCGATCCTGGCTACGGGTGCTTGTCTGTATGGAGTTTGCACGTTCTCCTAGGGACCTGCGTGGGTTTTCCCCAAGATCTTCGGTTTCTTCCCACACTATGTAACTAGCTTAGTGTAAAGAAGTGTTATCAACACACTGTGACTTTACTTCCTTTATTCATACTGTGGCATTACAGAAAGCACTGGCTGTACCTGGTCTGTCACGGACACCAACTAGAGAGCGATATGTGGGTGGGGAGGTTGTAATTATACTTGCCATATGGGGAGTGGTTAGTAGGGATGAGGTAACTATATTAAGGGTCACATGCATATGTCATCTACACTTAGTATAAATGTTAAAAGACAATTGTCCCCAGTGTGTGTAGGATAGTGTTAGTGTGTGGGGATGGCTGGCTGGTGCGGACTAGGTGGGCCGAAGGGCCTGTTTCCATGCCGTATCTTTAAACTAAGCTAAACTAAACGAAATCATGAGTGTGCATTGGAAATCATGTCGGCTTGGTGTTTTTTAACAGCAGTGTGGCTCTTAGGGTGGCTTGTGGTCTCCTCCAAGCAATCAAGGAAATCAAGTTTAATTTAGTTACTAATGTATAGTTTATTACAACTTTACAGAGAAAATTTCAGCCCCCTCCAAAAACGTCTTATCCGTCATAATTGATACATCTTACATCCCCAAGTTAACAATACAGTTAACACATTAACAATACAGATAACCAGCCTTTTAGGCTATAAAGGCCATGGGGTTTATCCCTTAAGAACTTTTGTAGTGCAGTTGTAGTGTTCACAAAATCCAGTCCGCTCTGGAAATAGTTCAAAACAATCACATTCCCAATATTTAAAGATTTGCCAAAGAAAATGTTGAGATGAACAGAGAGAAAGCATCAGATTTATTAATTGATCCTGTCTTTTCTGGTGGACATCTTATTTGTAATCCAGAGCAGAAAAAACATTATTTTCACTTGGAGATTAACAATGATTGTGTATCAAAAACAAAATGCATCCGTGTACATATTCTTTGTCCTCCATTGTAATTGAGGAACTAATGCATAAAATAAAGCAAGTTGGTAACTGTGCCTAGAGAAAGTAAGAAAGAGATTCTGCTATTTCATAACGTGTGGATAAAATGTCTTAAAGTATTTCATGCAACAAGTTATTTGCTGGCGAAGGTTGACACAAAATGCTGGAGTAGCTCAGCGGGACAAGCAGCATCTCTGGTGAGATGGAATGGGTGATGTTTTGGGTCGAGACCATTCCTCAGACTTTGCTTGAGACGCAAGCACTAATGGCTATGCATAAATACATGCAAATTTCTCTCCTCTCATTATCCTAATAAATGTTCCCACATTAGACAATCATGGGTTCAATGCCCAGTTGAAATACACCGGCACATAGTGCAGATTGAGTCATAGAGTCATACAGCATAGAAACAGGCCCTTTAGCCCAACCTGCCCATGTTGCCCCGTCTACACTAGTCCCACCTGCCCGTGTTTGGCCCATATCTCTCTAAACTTTACTGTCCATGATAGATGTGTGGGTACAGTGATCTATCAGAGTGATCATCGTTCAGAAGAGAGTTATACTTGGACTCCATGGAAGACATAAGAGAATACATGACACTACACAAATTAGTGTAGTATATTTCTCCCTGGTGACCGTGTCAATATTTATCTCTTGACTAATATCAATAAAGTGAATTATTTGACTGTTTATCCCGATTTTTATAATTTATTCATTCAGAGGATGTGGATATCACTGACAAAGCCAGCCATTGGTTCAGTTCAGTTTATTGTCACATGTATTGAGGTACAGTGAAAAGCTTTACTGTACCTTGGCAATGGATGTGTGTAAGAAGGAGCTGCAGATGCTGGTTTAAACCGAAGATAGACACGAAAAGCTGGAGTAACTCAGCGGGACAGGCAACATCTCTAGAGAGAAGGAATGGGTGACGTTTTGGGTCGAGATCCTTCTTCAGACTGTTTGGGGATTAGGGAAACGAGAGATATGGACGGTGATGTGCAGCGATAAAGAACAGTGAACGAAAGATATGCCAAAAAGTAATGATGATAACGGAAACGGGCCATTGTAAGCTATTTGTCGGGTGAAAATTAGAAGCTAGTGCAAATTGGGTGGGGGAGGGATAGAGAGAAGGATTGCCCCAGCATGTTTCCTTTCTCATCATTACTTTTTTTGCATATCCTTCATTCATTGTTCCTTTTGTGTCTATGCTCGGCAATGGTTACTTGGTAATGGTTCCAATAATGAATGCTGTACCTCAGTGTCCATTGCTGTGCTCGAGAAGGTGGGTTGTTGAGCTATCTTCTTGGATATCTGCAGGCACTTTCCACAGTGCATTTACTTATTAAGTTCCACAGTTTAAGTGCTATAGAAGGAGTGACAATATATATCAAGGTCAGGACAGTTTGAGAATTCCCTGTCCCCATGTAGCTGTTTGCGTAAACTTGCCTTGCACAAAATGGCTGCTTCGTTTTCCAATATTCTGCCAGTAAGCACACTTAAACATGTACTGGCCATGGAGTTTTTAAAAAGGTGAAATGATCGAGAGGATTAGGAGAACTCAGAAGAGATATCTTTTGAAGAGGATCTCAACGAAGGAGAAAGTTGGGATGTGAAGAAGTGTAAAGAGAGAGAGAGAGACGGGGAGCTAAATCAGTCAAAGTTGCAGCTGCCTAAGGGGAAATTCTATTCTCATACCAGGTCACCACTGCACCTTTGAAGGCAGCAGCAAAACTATGAATTGGCAGACTATATCCTTTGTAGCAAGTGGGCAATGAAGAGAGGAGATTGGAACATTTCCTAAGGCATCATCATGGTTGAATGTAATTTCTAGCAAGTAGAAAGAGGACATTGGGCAGAATGGTCAAATTGTCCATCCAAGTGTTGAATAGTTTAATCCTTTCAATGGATGGACTCATTGACCTGGATTTGATGAACCGTTACATTGTTATCAATAGCTAATTGGCAGGTTAGAATCCAGAATGGACTAAATAAATGGGTTGGAACCCAAATGATGTCATCTGATAAAAGGGTCCATGTCCAGCTGGAAGTGGCCGCAAGAAGCGTTTAGTCTAGGAGCCATCCTATTACTTTTGGACTCTAGACATTAGAGATACAGCACGGAAACAGGCCCTTCGGCCACCAAATCCACATTGACCAATGATCACCCCGTAAACTAGTACTATCCGATACACTAGGGATAATTCACAATTTTACCAAAGTCAATTTGACCAAAGCCAACCTGCAAACGTGTACTTTTTTGGAGTGGGGGCCTGGAAAAAACCCATGCAGGTCACGGGGCTAAATGTATAAACTCTGTACAGACAGCAGCTGTAGTGAGGATCGAACCCAGGTCTCTGGCGCTATGAGCCACCAACTCTATCTCTGCGCCACCATGCCACCCCATTTAGTTGATTATCACATTTAAGAATTAACCTGCCAATCTCACGGTTAGGTGTTTTAAATACTCTTACAATCGGTTAATTTGAACCTTACCTCACAGAAAGTCATTCATCTATCATGCACTGCCCTAATTTCTCATAATCTTTCAAATTTATCATTATCAAGTATATCAATAGTCTTTCAAAAGTTGCTATTCCATCTGCTTTCAACAGCTCCAATCTGTGACATACAGGTCACATCATGGTGCGGTGGACCTTTCTTTCTTTTAGTAAACCCACTAGTTCTTTAGGTGATTACTTAAAATGTGTCCATTTGTTACAGACACATTTGCCAGTAGAAACTATTTCTCTTCACCTACTGGAGCCATGTTGTATTCCTTGATTCAGAAATAACGGACTCATGATGTACCTTAACTGGAGAAAAAGTTAAGACAAAGAGACTAATTTCATTCTTAAATATTAAGCCGCACCTTGGGAGTGTGAATGAGGGACATTACTTGAGCTTGATACTGCATGAGGTTATACAAAGACAAAATGATCTTTCATTGTTTCTTAGGTGAAGGGTTTGGGATGAGCATAGATGGCTACTTGGTGAACAGCATAGAGACAGTTGGACCTATTTCTGTGCCGTATGGTTCTGTGGCTCTGTGACATTTCTGGTTAATGGCCATTTCTGAAAATAATATAAATAACCAAGGAATTAGGAGGAGCCTTTGATTTGGCAAAGCAGAGCAGGATCTAAAGCTGCTACCTCAGAGCTCCAGCTATCTACATTGATCCAGACCTCTTGTACTGTCTAAGTTGGAGACTTCATATTCTGCATGACTGTGTGGGTTCCCCTCAGGTGCTCTGGCTTCCTCCCACATTCCTAATGAAGGTGGAATATCCGCAGCTTGTGGAGTATCCGCAGTGGAGGATACTCAGGGTGGAGGTGGAAAGCATGTAATGGGTTACCATAGAAAATAACTTGGGGGATAGGGAGACACAAATAGCTGGAGTAAAGGGCCTGTCCCTAATTCATGACCTTTTTTACTCATGGACGTTTTTCATCAGGCTAGAAAAACGCCACGACCTACTTGATGCCACGAGTACCTATGACTAGCATCACGACCTACCTACAACCTCCCACGACCTCCTATGACCTCGTGACGACCATGCTGCGAGTATGATTCAAGGGCAAACTCGGCAGAGGTCGTGAATTAGGTCGTGAAAGTGGGACATGCCCTTAACTCGGCGGGTCATGCAGCATCTCTGGAGAAAAGGAATAGGTGACGTTTCGGGTTGAGAACCTTCTTCAGACTGAGAGTCAGTGGAGAGGGGAATGAGATATAAAGATATATACTAGGAAAAATGAGTGGAAGATATGCAAAAATGGTGATAATCAAAGAAAGGTGGAGCCCACAATGGCCCACTGTTGGCTGTAGGATAACAAGCTATTACAGACAATGGAACTTGACAGGACAACAGTCAAAACTAGTAGGACGACTAGGGGTGGGGGGGGGGGGGGGGGGGGGGGGGGTGGAGGAGGGGATGAAGGATAGGGATTGCTCTGAGATGTGGCACAGACTCAATGGGACAACTTACCTTCTTCGATGGAAAGAGTTATGTATGGATAGGGCTATATATAAGAGCTCAATTTATCTATTTAATTATCCATGAGAAATGCAGTGGAAAATAAAGGGCTGCATTGTTTTAGATAAGAACGTTAAGCAGATAGCACAAGAGCACGCCCTTCGGCCCACAATATCTGTGCTGAACATAGTGCCAAATACCTGGTGTCAAGGGTTATGGGGAGAAGGCAGGGGAATGAGGTTAAGAGGAAGATATAGATCAGCCATGATTAAATGGTGGGTTAGGCTTGATGGGCCGAATGATCTAATTCTGCTATTACCTATGAGCTTATGAACATCACTTATCTGCCAGAACATAATGCATTGCCCTCCATTCCCTGCATATGTGCCTATCCAAAAGTCTCATGAATGCCACTATCGTATCTGCTTCACCCACCACCCCCAGCAGCGTTTTCCAGGCACTCGACAGCCTCTGTGTAAAAATCTTGCCCTGCACACCTCCTTTAAACTTTTCCCCTCTCGCCTTAAAGCTCTGCTCTCTAGTATTTCGTTTTTCCATCCTGAGTAAAAGCTAAACAAAGAAACTTGGTGTTCTGTGAATGAAGATAGAAGGTGATCACATGCTGGCATATTGGGGGAGGCCCATGAACATGGAAACGGACTAGACAGGAAAAGCTGGAGTAACTCAGTGGGACAGGCAGCATCTCTGGAGAGATGGAATGGGTGTTGTTTCGGGTCGAGACCCTTCTTTCAGTCCTACTGATCTGTGCCAAGGTTTATAGTGAGATTATTGCCGGTCCATATGATACATTCTGAATTCTGAACTGAATGGCTTTGATGGGTGCTTTGTGGACATATTAGCTTCTCCTCATTCCAGATGTCATCATTGTTAGTGGGGTTAGGGAGGAGTTTACTGCCTTCACTGCCACTCTCATCTCTGCCTGACCAGCAGTGATTCTATGTTGACACTGTCTGAGCATCAGAGATTTGACAAGGATTTAGTGATTTTTTGCACTATTTAGTAAAATAATCTTTCCCCAAAGATATTTCATAAGCATCGGCTTTCTGGAAAAAGGAACAAGACCAGGAGTGATCAGAATGCAGATCATTGCATTAATTTAATTAAATTCGTTGCTCTGCTGTAAAATGCCAATGCAACTTTGTACATCATTATTAATGATCTGTCACACTTCCTGCCAACAGTCTTACATCATTGGATTTGGCCTCAGTTATAAATAAAATTTTGGCTGTCTCACATGCAGTCAATTACAAGAATTCAACAATATTTACAAACTAAAGCTTGCCTAATGTAATTATATATTTAAAAAAAAGACATGCAGCTGTGCACAGGAATTTCTTCGCATCTTGGAGAACATTGACATTTTATCAGTGATAGGAAGTACCACATTGCAGGCTAAGTTTCTGCCAAAGTAAGACTATGAGAAATATCTCCCCCAGAGAGAGAAATTTAAATAACAGTAGACCAATGTTGAACATTCAAATAAATAGATGTTTGCTAAAAACCAAAGGATTATATATATACTATAGAGGTCATCTGAGCCATTGCTATTGGGCATTTTCTGTGCCTTTCCATACAATATCAATTACCGAGAATCATAGAATGATACAGTGTGGAAACCGGCCCTTCAACCCAACTTGCCCACACCGGCCAATATGTCCCAGCTACACTAGTCCCATCTGCCCGCGTTTGGTCCATATCCCTCCAAACCCGTCCTATCCATGTACCTGTCTATAGACGCAAACGACCTCTGTTTTTTGAGACGCTCTGTTCAAGCTAGGTTCATATGATAAGCATTTATTTATATAGGTGCAACATAAGCAGTGAAAGCAACAGTGAGAAACAGGACTTCAACCTTTCAATTGTATTCTCTAATTTTGCTTAAGTCAATTTAGATGTTGGATTGGCAGCAGCAGGAATAAGCCTTGCCGTGGCAACACTAGCTTACTGGCTGTTACCACCTATAACAAATTTCAAGATAAAGAGAAAACCTGTGCAATGGGACTGAGATATTAGGTATGTCAGTCTTGAAGGGTTTAGGAAAATGATTTATAGTTGTGATATTTATTCTGATCCAGTAAAAAAAAACATTAATGCTTTAATAAATCAGTGGGGTCAATTTGTTTGAAATACAATCTATGGCATTAAAGGAACTAAAAGACTTTTTAATGTAAATAACTTTGAAATGAAACTGGAAAAATGACTTTTGAGCTAACATATCACACAAAATGCTGGAGAAACTCAGCGGGTGCAGCAGCATCTATGGAGCGAAGGAAATAGGCAACATTTTGGGCCGAAGCCCTTCTTCAGATGACATGACTATATCACACATGACTGTTCTTTTAATAACTCTTACAAGGCAACACAGGTTTTTATGTCAAATTAGGGAGGCACAGTGGTGCAGTGGCAGTGTTACTGCTTCGCAGCGCCAGAGACCCAGGTTCGATCCTGACTATGGGTGCAGTCTGTACGGAGCTTGTATGTTTCTCTGTGACCATGTGGGTTTTCTCTGGGAGCACTGGTTTCCTCCCACACTACAAAAATGTACAGATTTGAAGGCTAATTGGCTTGGTAAAATTGTAAATTTTCCCTAGTGTGTGTGGGATAGTGTTCGTGTGTGGGGATCGCTGGGCTGTGCTGACACGGTGGGCCGAAATGGCCTGTTTTCACGCTGTATCTCGAAACTAAACTAAACTAAACTTAAAGCCATTATTTTCTGCTGCCAAAATGACAAAGTTCTAATTATTGAATTAAATAAGCTTTTGTTAACAGGTTTTCCCTTTGAAAATGCCTGGGCAGCTTACTTACACCAGACATCAGAAGTCACCACACTAGCCAGCATTAATTTGAACATTATATTGATTGAAGAACCACATTGATTCGCCTAGTTTGAAAACTTGGGCGGAAAGTGTAGCAACTTGGCTTTCATAGGCAAGTCCGTATGACACAGAAATTACATTGGATTTGAACCTCTGATATAATTCCTTGTTTGCATTGTAAAATGGACTTGAAGCACATGAGTCTAGAAAGTTAAATGTGTCACTGTTTCATGGTCATACAAATAGGTTCACATAGATTTGATTAGTACGGGTGTCGGAGGTTATGGGGAGAAGGCAGGAGAATGGGGTTGAGAGGAAAAGATAGCTCAGCCATGATTGAATGGTGAAGTAGACTTGATGGACCAGCCTAATTCTGTTCCTTGAGCTGATTCCCGATAAAAGACCGCACCAATATGTTACCAAAAAGTGAAATTCTCAGATACCATACTCCTTATCCATGGTAAGTAATGGGTAAAAGTAATCACATGTTTTTAAGATTCCCTATTGCACCATTTTCTGAATGAGTTCCTAATTGCCTGTTGAGACTACCCAGAAAATATGTAAATCTCTCAAAACAGTGATATTAGGTGGTGTTGCATATATTAATTAGAATAGTAGCAAAGCTTAGATGGTTAAATTATGAGGAGCATTTGCATGTAATTGTGTGTAAAAGTTAGAGTGGTTAGTTGATTGTGGTGTTGAAAATGTTAAGAACATTCAGTATGTTTAAGAAGGAACTGCAGATGCTGGAAAATCGAAGGTAGACAAAAATGCTGGAGAAACTCAGCGGGTGAGGCAGCATTTAAGGAGCGAAGGAAATAGGCGATGTTTCTGAGAAAATTCAGTATGTACTTTAGGAGAAAAGCAAGATTAATAAAATAAACATTAGTTCTAGGAGCAGAATTAGGTAATTCGGCCCATCAAGTCTACTCCACCATTCAAGCAAGGCTGATCTATCTTTCCCTCTCAACCCCATGCTCTTGCCTTCTCCCCATAACCCCTGACACCCATACTAATCAAGAATCTGACAATCTCTGCCTTTTCATACAGAGTATAATGGAGATTGGAAACCACTTCCAAATTGTTGTTGATTCCTGGAGTAACTGGAGTTTTAAAATCTGAGATTGATAATCAGAGATATCAGTAAATAAAGAGCTAAAATGAGGCAATGTTTGTTACTAATTAACCACCCTCTAATTAAATGTAGTTAGCTGCATTGAGTCGCTGAAAGTCTTTCTGCATTCCTATATTTACCACAGGTTAACCTGAGCATATAATATTCTCGAGATCATAGACATCATACGACTTGACTGAAGATAGACACAAAATGCTGGAGTAACTCATCGGGACAGGCGGCATCTCTGGAGAGGAGGAATGGGTGACTGAAGAAGGGTCTCGACCCGAAACGTCACCCATTCCTCCTCTCCAGAGATGCTGCCTGTCCCGCTGAGTTACTCCAGCATTTTGTGTCTATCTTCACTTTAAACCAGCATCTGCAGTCCATTCCCATACATGCAACATGACTGTACAGCTCATGCAATAATGTCGCTCAAATAAATTGAGGATGCACTTGTTAGACATTTAGTTCTTGCAGAAGGTGACTGAACGAAATTAGACCAAGAAGAATTTCTCGAAGAGATTCCATCAAGAAAATATGTGACATATTTCTGAATACTGAGGTAATCCCAGCACTTGCAAAGAAAGATTAAATTAATCTGGAAAAATAGTTTGTCGACACAAGGAAGTGCAGATATTGGTTTAAGAAACTGTGCTGGCCTAACTCAACGGATCAGGCAGCATCTTTGGAGAACATGGATAAGCGGAGTTTTGGGATGGACCCTTGTTCAGACTGCACTCGGGGCAAAGAGCTGGAAGAGTGGTGGGCACAGGGCATCGCCTGGCAAGTGATAGGTGGATACAGGTAAGGAGATTTCTGATTGGTTGTTGGTTGGACGTGAGTCAGAGATCAAAGACAATTTGATAGGGAGATGGAGAGAAGAGGCATGAATTGTAAAGCCAGAGGAAGGAAGGGGTCAGGGGAAGAGGGATAGAAGAAATGGGTGCACATCAAGGTGGGGCACAGGGAAGGGAAGGGGGAAGAATATATTTTTAGACTCATGCGAGGTCAGAGGAATTTTTGACAAATAATTCCTGAATTAGCAATTAGCCTCTTTTCCTATCTCTTCCGTGAAGTAGAAAAGTAAATAGTTGGTGTGTGGGCTGACTGCCTCACATCAGTGTGATCAATAAGTATGAGCATTCACCAGTCAGGGAGCCGTGCCTGCTCTCTCAACCTTGTCCATTTCACAGAGGGGTCCTGATATCAAGCAGCATTGTTAAGGAGAGCGGTAAGATCACAAACCTGTCAAATTTACCATATGCACTTAACTAACATTCTCCAGTCTCGTTGTTCCAGCCAAATTCTTAACACTGCAGACTCAAAGGTGCATGGCTTTACAATGCTATCGGCTTGTGAATGTGCGTTACAGAGGGCGAGTACGTTCGGTTCTGAACAACCGTTGATTGGAAGCAAAGTGTTATAATGAACCAACACATATAAGTTTATGAAACACAATCACTGAGTTGATGCATCAATGTTTAAAGGCTGTGGATGAAAAATGTTGCATTGTTCTTGCGACGTTAGCTGCGGGACATGATTTTTTACCTTGACCAATGTATCCCACTGATAGAAGATTTAGGGAAGGGACTCAGGTTTGCAAATATGCACAGGTGTGGACCAAAAGTTAAAATATGCATTTATTCCAGAGAAATACCAAATTCGCCGAATGCCATCCCACTTTGGTGCTCTGCAGTATATAAAAGTTATATTTAAAATAGTATTTGATCAGCTTAACTTTAAAAAGATTACAATTCAACAAATGAGCAGGTGATTTTCCTTTTTAAGATGCATTGTACAAAAAAAGTACCTATGTACCGTAATAAAAGGTAATTTAATGCTACATAGATTTTAGATAAGTGGTGTTTATCAGAGTAGTAAAAGCACAGTATTAAAAGTGTGTTAAGTTGAATAACATTGAAATGAAATTGGAAAATGGCTTTTGAAAATGGCTTATAACTTTTGAAAGGCAATGCTGGATATTGTCTTGTATTACTTAAATGCAGCATATCTGATATATACACCATCACTGAACAAGGCCAACCAAATTCCCCCGAAGGACAGCAAATGGTTCAAAAACTCTTGAATGATCTGCCACAATCATTGTTACTCTCTTCTACCCAAAGCAATCGTGACACTGGAGAAATGCATATTTGAGTTGGAATAAGCATTTTGCTACAGCGTGGATTACAGTCGTTGGTACTGGGAACATTCTTTGTAAAAGATGGGAGTTTGCTCTTGCACAAGAATTGTAATAGTAAGGGTTCTCCCCGACTTTGCAGCAAAGACCAGTTGCAAATCCACTCCCTACATGGAAACTTTCAGTGCTAGAAATCTGGAGACAAAATGACATTCTTGAGGGTGCTTGTGTCATGCACTTGGCACCTTGTGCTCTTCCTCAGAAGCTTGACTCTATGCTAGCCCAACTATACAACCGACTCTCTAATGTCCTTTGATTCAGGAAACCAGTCTGTTGGTTCATCGGTAGGTACTTCTCCTTCTAGAGCAGTCACCGCTGATTCTAGGGGAATATCCGTCACACCTTGCGGAGTTGTTGGTGTTTCTTGAGCTAGGGTTGGGGGACATTCCTGGTCAGGTTGGCCTTTACCATAGTTTTGACTTAGCCTGACAGCGACCAACCCTTCCTTCTCTGGGGGCTCTTCATCGGGTAGGATGGAGTCAACTAGGCTTTGGCGGTACATGTAAGATGCGTGCTTGACAGTACGCTTCAGCATGTGACGACGGAAAGCTCGTTGAATTTTGATCGCACAAACCTCCTCTTGCTTCCTTCGAAGCGTGGTGGTGATGGGTTCATACGAAACCTTGGAAGGGTTGGCGGCCATGAACTTCTCTTCCATTGACTCCTTCAGCGCGTCCATTTCTCCAGATTCCCCCAAGACTTCCTTGGTCAATGCAAAGAGTATGTCCAGGCAGTGTATTTTGTCATCGATCACCATCGGTAGGTCCATGGTAATCAGTTTGATCTTGTTCGGTTTGGCAATCCTCAATGGCTCCTTCAGAGTGTCGGCAAAGTCGGATAGCCTAGCGTACTCGACAAATTGCGTGGCTTCCGGATCAAACTTTTCCCAGACCTCGTAGAACATTTCAAAGTCATCCTCGCACAGAGGCTCAGCACTCTCCTCAGTTGCCACGTTAAAGTTCTCCAGGATGATGGCGATGTACATGTTCACCACAATCAGGAAGGAGACGATGATGTAGCTGACAAAGAAAACGACCCCCATCAATGGATTGCCGCAGTTCCCCGTTACGGTGGTGCCTGGGTTGTACGCATTGGGGTCGCAGTCGGGGGGACTGCTGTTCATGATGGGAAGAAGCAGCCCATCCCAGCCTGCCGACGTGGTAATCATGAACAAGCAAATCATGCTGTTGCCAAACGTCTCAAAGTTGAACATGTCGTCGATGCCCGCTTCTTTCTTCACGTAGGCAAAGTTGGACATCCCAAATATGGAGTAGATGAACATAACCAGAAAGAGTAAAAGCCCAATGTTGAACAAAGCCGGCAGAGACATCATCAAGGCGAACAGTAGAGTTCGAATTCCTTTTGCTCCTTTGATAAGTCGAAGGACACGACCGATTCTGGCCAACCTAATAACTCTGAACAGGGTAGGTGATACAAAGTACTTCTCTATGATATCTGCCAGCATAATACCTGAAATAAATGAAAATGGAAGATAAATGAAATTATTTCAAGTGAACATAGTCAATTATTGGAGATAGTGGTTAGATTAGATTAGATTAGATTAGATTAGATTCGTTTATTGTCATTCAGACCTTTCGGTCTGAACGAAATTTTGTTCAGACCGAAAGGTGGAGAACACAATGGGTGGGTCAACATGACAAAGACAACATTGCAACTCCTCCATTAACACCACTCCTGTTTCTTTTAATTATTATTTCTAAATCTATTCACCACGATAAATATATCTAGCTGGACATTGAAGATAGACACAAAATGTTGGAGTAATTCAGCAGGTCAGGCAGCATCTCTGGAGAGAAGGAATGGGTGATGTTTTGGGTTGGAACCCATCTTCAGTTTCGACCCAAAATGTCATCTATTTCGTTTCGGCAGAGATGCTGCCTGACTGGTTGGGTTACTCCAGTATTTTATGTCTATCTTCGATCTAAACCAGCATAGAAACATAGAAACATAGAAATTAGGTGCAGGAGTAGGCCATTCGGCCCTTCGAGCCTGCACCGCCATTCAATATGATCATGGCTGATCATCCAACACAGTATCCTGTACCTGCCTTCTCTCCATACCCCCTGATCCCCTTAGCCAGAAGGGCCACATCTAACTCCCTCTTAAATATAGCCAATGAACTGGCCTCAACTACCCTCTGTGGCAGAGAGTTCCAGAGATTCACCACTCTCTGTGTGAAAAAAGTTCTTCTCATCTCGGTTTTAAAGGATTTCTCCCTTATCCTTAAGCTGTGACCCCTTGTCCTGGACTTCCCCAACATCGGGAACAATCTTCCTGCATCTAGCCTGTCCAACCCCTTAAGCATCTGCAGTTCCTTCTTACATATTCATGCTAGACATTGACTGTGTAAATGTGATGAGGTTGAATTGGCCGCCAGTTTTATTTTTTTTCAGATTTTTCTTCTGATTCTTCAGAGGGTGGTGAATGTGTGGATTTAATTGCCACAGACAGCTCTGGAGGCCGGAATTGGGTATTTTTAATGCGGAGATTAATGGCGGAGTTCACTTGATGGGCGAATGGTCTAATTCTGTTCCTATATTGTAACGTCTTGTGATCATCAAATCAAGTTGTTTTAGAAAAAAAGAAGAGCAGGTCTTTTGGGCAGCACTTTGGCGCAGCAGTAGAGTTGCTGCCTCACGGCGCTTGCAGCGCTGGAGACCCGGGGCCGATGCTGACTCAGTGGGCCGAAGGGCCTGGTTTCACGCTGTATCTCTACACTAAACTAAACTAAGGTCTATTTCCAACTTACCTACGACAGAAAGAATCACCACCACAAAATCAAAAATATTCCATCCGATGGTGAAGAAGTAGTATCTCAGGCCAATGATCTTGAGAAAGCATTCACAGGTAAAGACAACAATAAACACCAGGTTGACCCAGTATAGAATTTCTTCTGCTTCTTTGCTTTGTTCGTCAGTTTCCACCATCATGGTCACCATGTTGAGGCAGATGAGAATCATAATAAATATATCAAAGGCTTGATTGCTGACCAAATCATAGAAGGCTCCTTGACATTTATTCTGTGAGGTGGGGAAGGAAGAAGGAAAGAAAAAAAACACAGGTCATTCCCAATCCTCCTCTATCCCATCGGACAGAATATAAAAAACCTATTTTCTATGTTTCTAACAATGAAATTATTTCTTACTGCAGCTTTATAGGCACACAATAAATTGAGAGAATAAGATAGGGAGAGTTTAGGAACGGAGGGTACAGCCTCAGAATAAAAGGATGGATCTTTACAATGGAGATGAGAACAAATTTATTTTGTGAGAGGGCTGTGAATCTGTGGAATTCATTGATCCCTGGGATGGTGGGACTGTCATATGAAGAAAGATTGAAAAGACTGGAGTTTAGACGGATGAGGGCATATCTTATAGAAACATACACAATTATAAAAGGACTGGACAAGCTAAATGCAGGAAAAATGTTCCCAATGTTGGGCGAGTCCAGAACAAGAGGCCACAGTTTTAGAATAAAGGGGAGGCCATTTAAGACTGAGATGAGAAAAAACGTTTACACCCAGAGAGTTGTGAATTTGTGGAATTCCCTGCCACAGAGGGCAGTGGAGGCCAAATCATTGGATGGATTTAAGACAGAGTTAGATAGAGCTCTAGGGGCTAGTGGAATCAAGGGATATGGGGACAAAACAGGCACGGGTTATTGATTGGGGACGATCAGCCTTGATCACAATGAATGGCAGTGCTGGCTCAAAAGGCCGAATGGCCTCCTCCTGCACCTATTTTCTATGTTTCTATGTTTCTTTGTAACTGAATCAGAGATTTTCTCTTACCATCTAGTGGTCACTTTGTGAAACAATGAGTTTCGTTCAAATAAAAGGTTTGTTTTTAACAGCTAAAAATGTATTTTTGTTACTGCTAGCTAGTAAAAGGAAAAGCCCTTTATTATTACAATGTAATAAGGGCTATTCAAGCCCTTTATTAAGGGAAATAACAATAATAATAAAGGGAATAACAATAGGTTATTCATTGCACAAGATTTATTACCTATTTCCCAGTCTATCTTGTTGAGGCCTGCACTTTCTAATCTACACTTTTTCTGTAGCTGTAACATTACATTCTACACATTGTGTCCTTTCTGTTTTTGCACTGGCTGTGCTTGTGCATGGTTTAATGGTACTCATGTGTGGTATGTGTGGATATTCCCTAGGACATCGAGGGAAGTTAGTGTAGAAATAGCAGGGGCTATGACAGAAATATTTCAAATGTCATTAGAAACGGGAATAGTGCCCGAGGATTGGCCTACTGCACATGTTGTTCCATTGTTTAAAAAGGGTTCTAAGAGTAAACCTAGCAATTATAGACCTGTTAGTTTGACTTCAGTGGTGGGCAAATTAATGGAAAAGATACTTAGAGATAATATATATAAGCATCTGGATAAACAGTGTCTGGTTAGGAACAGTCAACATGGATTTGTGCCTGGAAGGTCATGTTTGACTAATCTTCTTTAATTTTTTGAAGAGGTTACTAGGGAAATTGATGAGGGTAAAGCAGTGGATGTTGTCTATATGGACTTTAGTAAGGCCTTTGACAAGGTTCCTCATGGAAGGTTGGTTAAGAAGGTTCAATTGTTGGGTATAAATGCAGGAGTAGCAAGATGGATTCAACAGTGGCTGAATGGGAGACGCCAGAGAGTAATGGTGGATGGCTGTTTGTCAGGTTGGAGGCAGGTGACTAGTGGGGTGCCTCAGGGATCTGTGTTGGGTCCACTGTTGTTTGTCATGTACATCAATGATCTGGATGAAGGGGTGACAAGTTGGATTAGTAAGTATGCAGATGATACTAAGACAGGTGGTGTTGTGGATAATGAAGTTGATTTCCAAAGTCTACAGAGAGATTTAGGCCATTTGGAAGAATGGGCTGAAAGATGGCAGATGGAGTTTAATGCTGATAAGTGTGAGGTGCTACATCTTGGCAGGACAAATCAAAATAGGACGTACAGTACATGGTAAATGGTAGCGAATTGAGGAAGGCAGTTGAACAGAGGGATCTAGGAATAACTGTGCATAGTTCCCTGAAGGTGGAATCTCATGTAGATAGGGTGGTAAAGAAAACTTTTGGTATGCTAGCCTTTATACATAAAAACATAAAAACTGACTGCAAAAGTTTTTATAGATATGTGAAAAGAAAGAGATTAGTTAAAACAAATGTAGGTCCCTTGCAGTCAGAAACAGGTGAGTTTATCATGGGGAACAAGGATATGGCGGACCAATTGAATAACTACTTTGGTTCCGTCTTCACAAAGGAAGACATAAATAATCTGCTGGAAATAGCAGGGGACCGCGGGTCAAAGGAGTTGGAGGAATTGAATGAAATCCAGGTTAGTCGGGAAGTGGTGTTGGGTAAATTGAATGGATTAAAGCCCGATAAATCCCCAGGGCCAGATAGGCTGCATCCCAGAGTACTTAAGGAAGTAGCTCCAGAAATAGTGGATGCCTTAGTAATAATCTTTCAAAACTCTTTAGATTCTGGAGTAGTTCCAGAGGATTGGCGGGTAGCAAATGTAACCCCACTTTTTAAGAAGGGAGGGAGAGAGAAAACGGGGAATTACAGACCAGTTAGTTTAACATCGGTAGTGGGGAAACTGCTAGAGTCGGTTATTAAAGATGGGATAGCAGCACATTTGGAAAGCGGTTAAATCATTGGGCAAAGTCAGCATGGATTTACGAAAGGTAAATCATGTCTGACGAATCTTATAGAATTTTTCGAGGATGTAACTAGTAGCGTGGATAGGGGAGAACCAGTGGATGTGGTGTATCTGGACTTCCAGAAGGCTTTCGACAAGGCCCACATAAGAGATTAGTATACAAACTTAAAGCACACGGCATTGGGGGTCCAGTATTGATGTGGATAGAGAACTGGCTGGCAAACAGGAAGCAAAGAGTAGGAGTAACGGGTCCTTTTCACAATGGCAGGCAGTGACTAGTGGGGTACCGCAAGGCTCAGTGCTGGGACCCCAGCTATTTACAATATATATTAATGATCTGGATGAGGGAATTGAAGGCAATATCTCCAAGTTTGCGGATGACACTAAGCTGGGGGGCAGTGTTAGCTGTGAGGAGGATGCTAGGAGACTGCAAGGTGACTTGGATAGGCTGGGTGAGTGTGCAAATGTTTGGCAGATGCAGTATAATGTGGATAAATGTGAGGTTATCCATTTTGGTGGCAAAAACGGGAAAGCAGATTATTATCTAAATGGTGGCTGATTGGGAAAGGGGGAGATGCAGCGAGACCTGGGTGTCATGGTACACCAGTCATTGAAGGTAGGCATGCGGGTGCAGCAGGCAGTAAAGAAAGCGAATGGTATGTTAGCTTTCATAGCAAAAGGATTTGAGTATAGGAGCAGGGAAGTTCTACTGCAGTTGTACAGGGTCTTGGTGAGACCACACCTGGAGTATTGCGTACAGTTTTGGTCTCCAAATCTGAGGAAGGGCATTATTGCCATAGAGGGACTGCAGAGAAGGTTCACCAGACTGATTCCTGGGATGTCAGGACTGTCTTATGAAGAAAGACTGGATAGACTTGGTTTATACTCTCTAGAATTTAGGAGATTGAGAGGGGATCTTATAGAAACTTACAAAATTCTTAAGGGGTTGGACAGGCTAGATGCAGGAAGATTGTTCCCGATGTTGGGGAAGTCCAGGACAAGGGGTCACAGCTTAAGGATAAGGGGGAAATCCTTTAAAAACCGAGATGCGAAAGAACCTTTTTTCACACAGAGAGAGGTGTATCTCTGGAACTGGAACTCTCTGCCACAGAGGGTCGTTGAGGCCAGTTCATTTGGCTACATTTAAGAGGGAGTTAGATGTGGCCCTTGTGGCTAAGGGGATCAGAGGGTATGGAGAGAAGGCAGGTACGGGATACTGAGTTAAATGATCAGCCATGATCATATTGAATGGCGGTGCAGGCTCGAAGGGCCGAATGGCCTAATCCTGCACCTAATTTCTATGTTTTTATGTTTCTATGTTTATAAATCAGAGCATTGAGTATAGAAATGGGATGTAATGTTAAAATTGTACAAGGCATTGGTGAGACCAATTCTGGAGTATGGTGTACAATTTTGGTCGCCCAATTATAGGAAGGATGTCAACAAAATAGAGAGAGTACAGAGGAGATTTACTAGAATGTTGCCTGGGTTTCAGCAACTATGTCACAGAGAAAGGTTGAACAAGTTAGGTCTTTATTCTCTGGAGCGGAGAAGGTTAAGGGGGTACTTGATAGAGGTCTTTAAAATGATGAGAGGGATAAACAGAGTTGACGTGGACAAGCTTTTCCCATTGAGATTAGGGAAGATTCAAACAAGAGGACATGACTTCAGAATTAAGGGACAGAAGTTTAGGGGTAACATGAGGGGGAACTTCTTTACTCAGAGAGTGGTAGTTGTGTGGAATGAGCTTCCAGTGGAAGTGGTGGAGGCAGGTTCGATTTTATCATTTAAAAATAAATTGGATAGGTATATGGATGGGAAAGGAATGAAGGGTTATGGTCTGAGTGCAGGTAGATGGGACTAGGGGAAAATAATTGTTCGGCACGGACTTGTAGGGCTGAGATGGCCTGTTTCCGTGCTGTAATTGTTATATGGTTGTATGATTATATGGTAAGGTTTGCCTGGATCGAACCCAATACAAGTTTTTAATTGTACGTCAGTGCTCGCAACAATAGCAATTCAATGCCAATACCAAAAGCCAAACCTTGCAGCTGCTGGAAATCTGAAATTAAACAAACCATCCTGATGTTTTTTTAGCATGAAAATGGAAACAGGTTTCTCGTTTTAGTACCTTTGTGTAATAATTAGGAATAGTTTGAAGCCAGATAATTATGAAAATGTGTAGTGGGAGGGGGGAGGGGAAGAGATTACTATGGGGTGGAGGATGGGGGAGTTAAATGAAAATAGCTTTGTTGGAGAGGTGAAAAGTGGTGTGAAAGGCAGTTAGAGGGTAATCAAATATACATTTAGACGAGATTGGGAAACCAGTGGATGAATGAATGTGAAGTTATCAGAAGAAATGGAGTGAATGCTGGAAATCAGAGAGATACAGAACTTGGAATGCTGAAGGTGAGACAATGACTCACTGCGTCGGAAGGAACTGCGGATGTTGGTTTACACCGAAGATAGACACAAAATGCTGGAGTAACTCAGCGGGACAGGCAGCATCTCGGGAGAGAAGAAATGGGTGACGTTTCAGGTTAAGACCCTTCTTCAGAGACTGAAAACAGGTTTTGACCAGAAACATCACCTATTCTTTCTCTCCAGAGATGCTGCCAATCCCACTGAGTTACTCCAGCATTTTGTATCTATCTTGTAATGAGTCACTGACCTGTTAAGAGGTCAGGTGTCTCGGACAAGAGTCAGAGTCAGAGCTACGATCAGGGTACTGAGATCAGGTCAAGGCTGTTTATTTATTATATGCACTGGATACGAACCATAAAGGGGAGGCATTTTAAGACTGAGGCGAGAAAAAACTTTTTTTACCCAAGGTTTGTGAATTTGCGGAATTCCCTGTCACAGCGGGCAGTGGAGGCCAAATCACTGGATGGATTTAAGAGAGAGTTAGATAGAGCTCTAGGGGCTAGTGGAATCAAGGGCTATGGGGGGAAGGCAGGCACGGGTTATGGATTGGGGATGATCAGCCATGATCACAATGAATGGCGGTGCTGGCTCGAAGGGCCGAATGGCCACCTCCTGCACCTATTTTCTATGTTTCTATGTTTCTAACAATGAAATTATTTCTTCCTGCAGCTTTACAGGCACACAATAAATTGGGAGAATAAGATAGGGAGAGTTTAGGAACAGAGGGCACAGCCTCCAAATAAAAGGATGGATCTTTACAATGAAGATGAGAACACATTTATTTTGTCAGAGGGTTGTGAATCAGCAGAATTCATTAGCATGGATGGCTGTGGTGGGCAAGTCAGTTTTAAAGCGCAGATTGATAGATTTCTGATTAGTAAGGGTGACAAAGTTACAGGGAGAAGGCAGGAGAATGGAATTGAGAAGGAAAACAATCAGCCATGATTGAATGGTGGAGCTGGCTCAATGGGCCAAATGGCCTAATTCTGCTCCTATGTCTTAACGTCTTATGGAAAGTTGTTGATAGGCGTGGTGGAAATCATGGATTTCATTGGGAGACTTGAACTATCATAGGGTTGAAATCTTTGTGGTCAATCACTAGGGTCACTAGGAGTTTAGGAGTTGGGGGTGGTCATATGGTGAAGGTCAATGTTGACTCATGGAGAGTGAGTAACTGGATGGTGGGAGAATCATAGGTAAGGATGTGGGTTTTCTGAGGAATATAGGAAACGTGAGACATATCTTAGTGTGTTCCAGTCAAGAGCTATGCAGTGGAAAGATGTCTTTCAGCGATGGTTATTCCTAGGGCAACAATGGATTACTTTTCTCATCAATGGCCCCTGAGGATGATTGCAAGTGGAATGACAAAACAGTTTGATGTGGAAACTGTATCTGAGGTGCAATCAAGGACTTTACATGTGAAAATATCTGGTTGAATTAGTTTCATATTTCACTGTCTCCAATTTTTATTTTCAATAATGTAATGCTGGAAAAATCTCCTCATGTGATGGATAAACGTTGTTTGGTAGAAACTGGCTGAGAATTTTGCAGATGTAATAATGGAGAAAATACATAATCAAGCCCTTTGGGATTGCTGGGTTATTGCAGGTCATAGCCCATTACCTGGAACAAAAAGTGCTGGACTAGTTCAGCACATCAGGCAGCATCTCTAGAGGACATGAGGTCATAAGTGATAGGAGTAGAATTGGGCCATTCGGCCCATCAAGTACTCAGCCATGATTGAATGGCTGATCTATCCCTCCTCCTAACCCCGTTCTCCAGTCTTCTCCCCATAACCTCTGACACCTGTACTAATCAAGAATATATCTATCTCTGCCTTAACAAATGTCCACTGACTTGGCCTCCACAGCCTCTGTGACAAAGAATTCCACAGATTCACCACCCTCTGACAAAATAAATTTCTAAAAGAACGTCCTTTAATTCAGAGTTTATGAGCTCAAGTCCTAGGAAACTCATCCACTAGTGGAAACATCCTCTCCACATCTAATAGGTGATGTTTTGGGTCCGCACCCTTTGTTAGGCTCAGAATCTGAAGAAGGGTCTTGACCCATAATGTCACCTACGAATGTCCTGCAGAGATGCTGCCTGACCCACTGAGTTACTCCAGCACTTTTTGTTCTATGCAAGATTCCAACATTCAAGCTTCCTTGTGTCTACAGCTTATTATTGATATTGTCCCAAAATTTGCCAACTCCTTGATGGTCGTTCCATCCATCTGGATGGAGATGGACAGTGCATGAATACATCACTCATCCAGTGCCGTTACCTGAGTAACACTGAAGGGAACACACGGTTTATTTTGGTGTTGACGGGGAGACATCACAGATTGGCTGAATGATGTCACACTTAGCCAGTCACTGATGGGAGAGTGACGGGATCATTCATCTCACCCCAAACATGGCGGATATGTTTCAAGTTTGTACTCTCTGTATATATATATTTCACCCAAGCCAATCTGAAGAAGTAACTTGCAGAGTGGCGCGGTGGCGCAGCGGTAGATTCGCTGCCATACAATGCTTGTTGCGCCAGAGACCCGGGTTTGATCCCAACAACAGCTGCTGCCTGTACGGAGTTTGTACGTTCTCCCCGTGACTCGTTTTTTCCCCCGAGATCTTCGGTTTCCTCACACACTCCAAAGAAGTACTATAAGTGTAAATTGTCCCTAGTGTGTGTAGGATAGTGTTAATGTGCGGGATTCGCTGGTCGGTCTGGACTCAGTGGGCTGAAGGGTCTGTTTCCGCGTTGTATCTCTAAACTAAAACTAAACTAAACTTGAAAAGACATGCTTAAGTTTCACATGGTTCGAACCTTTACACTTACATTTGGTCTTGGGATGGGCTTTTGTGGTTTCTTCGAGCCAAGTTTTTTCATGGCGTTGTAATATTTCTTCTGTTCTTCCGTCATGAATATATCTTTCCCTCCAAAGTGAAGATGAGACCACTTACAATTATTTCAGGAAAATTCAAAGTGTCCAGCAAGCTCAAAGAAAAACAGAGGTATTCTGCTGAACTCATTAACAGTTATCTGAGAATGCTGCTTAATGAAGCCCCTGTTTGGTGTGAAGCTGCAGTCCAATTGCCCTAATTATCTTCCAATTATCCGGTAGAAAGGAAAGTCCCACTTGCCGATTTTTTCGGTGACTGCCGGCGTCATATCAGGGTCACCAAAAGATTTTGAACATTCCAAAATCCAGCGGTGAGAAAAAAAAATGTTTCTGCACATGAAAGAAACATCGCGCGTCAGTACGTCGTCACGCCGCGTCACGCCACATCAGGCCGCAAATTCTTCGGTGACCTGATACGGCAGTCAATGATGCCAGCAGTCGCCAAGTGGGGCAGGCCCTTTTGTTGCTTGCAAGGGAAAATGCCACAAAAAATGTAACCACTTTTACGGGTGTCAATGCAGGTTGTTGGGACAGAATAGAAAATCCAACCATTCAACACTGCCGATGATTGTCCCGAGACCAAAGTGGGTGGCAAGTATTTGACTGTTTATGGACTCATGATGGCAAATTAGGGAATCCAATTCAGTAAGGTTGCAGGTCGGCACCCGATAAAATGAAAATTGTCAGATTTTAAAAGGCTACTTTGTCAATAATATTATCAAGAGAGGCAAATGGTCACCAAAGTTTTGGTCAGTTTTGGTCTCCAAATCTGAGGAAGGACATTATTGCCATAGAGGGAGTGCAGAGACGGTTCACCAGACTGATACCTGGGATGTCAGGACTGTCTTATGAAGAAAGACTGGATAGACTTGGTTTATACTCTCTAGAATTTAGAAGATTGAGAGGGGATCTTATAGAAACTTACAAAATTCTTAAGGGGTTGGACAGGCTAGATGCAGGAAGATTGTTCCCGATGTTAGAGAAGTCCAGGACAAGGGGTCACAGCTTAAGGATAAAGGGGAAATCCTTTAAAACCGAGATGAGAAGAACTTTTTTCACACAGAGAGTGGTGAATCTCTGGAACTCTCTGCCACAGAGGGTAGTTGAGGCCAGTTCATTGGCTATATTTAAGAGGGAGTTAGATGTGGCCCTTGTGGCTAAGGGGATCAGGGGGTATGGAGAGAAGGCAGGTACGGGATACTGAGTTGGATGATCAGCCATGATCATATTGAATGGCGGTGCAGGTAAAATGTGAAAAGCTTTTGGCGAGCTAACCAGCCAGTGAAAAGACAATACTCCCCGATTACAATTGAGCCACCCACTGTGTGTCAATAAAGGGAATACGTGAATAACGTTTAGTGCAAGGGCCGAATGGCCTACTCCTGCACCTAATTTCTATGTTTCTATGTCACCTCTGGCCACTCCATTCCCATGCATCATGGTTAACACTCAGTGGCCTTCTCGGAAACCGGAGACATAGGTTAAGCATGACCTTTACCAGGAAGTCAAATATATACGGAGAAAGAGAGATATACTGTATCTCGGCATTGTAGTTAGTAAAATCCAATCCAGAAAATATACTTCAGAATAGCTTGGAAACTGTTAAATAGGCACATATTAATTCCATCACTGTGTTGGATTTGAATATAGACATTTAGAATGAAAGACTGTTATTTTATCTGGTGTATCATTATTTCTGAAGTGTTATAAATCCTATTTATATGTCAAAATAAAAAGGTATATAGACAAGATATGAAATTTGCTTAAATCTAATCATAGCCAGAATATATACTTCTTAAAATCTTAAGACTGTAGGAAATGTGACTAATGGGAAGAAGGGATACTTATCTTTTTCTTTTGTTGGTTAAAGTTGTCAATAATTACACCAATGAAGAGGTTGAGGGTGAAGAATGCCCCGAAGATGATGAAGATGACAAAGTACATGTACATGTAGAGGTTAATTTCATAGGATGGCTGTTGCGTCACCTACAAACGGAAACAGTCTCTTGTTAATGCCTCACAGAATTCAGGTCAGCTCGGAGTTTGTAGAATGAATGGTTTATTGTCACTGAGTTTCATTCAAAAATGCCATAATTGTTCTTGGAAATGGGGGATTTTTGGTTGTGGGGGGAATACGGTAAATATTCCTTGGAATCATAACTGGGGTTGTCAATTGGAAATCACAAGTCATTTGATTTTGACTTGAATGCAATATATATATAATCACAGTACGGCACGATGGCGCAGCGATAGAGTTGATGCCTTACAGCACCAGAGACCTGGGTTTGATCACTGACTACGGGTGCTGTCTGTACGGAGTTTGTATGTTCTCCCTGTGACCATATAGGTTTTCTCCGGGTGTTCCGGTTTCCACCCACACTCCAAAGACGTACAGGTTCGTAGGTTAATTGGCTTCAATAAGTTGTAACATTGTAAATTGTCCCTAGTGTGTACAGGATAGAGTTAGTGTATGGGGTGTAGTGTAGTATCCGTTGGTTGGCGCAGAATTAGTGGGCCGAAGGGCTGTTCTAAAGTCAACTATCTCTAAAGTAAAGTCAAGTCTAAAGATATAACATTATCTGATCTGAATGGAGAGCATGCAAAATAAAGCTTTCCACCGTAGCTCAGTACACATGACAATAGTAAACTTAAATTGCATCAGAGAATGGGGTCTGTGGTGGAAATTACTGGGACAGGGTTACTGGATGAGAGCAGGTGTTGGAGTTGAGGACAGTAACATGGTCAAAGAGTTGAGTTTAGTTTAGTTTATTGTCAGGTGTACCGAGGTAAGTGAAAAGCTTTTGTTGCGAGCTAACCAGCCAGTGAAAAGACAATACTCGATTACAATCGAGCCACCGACTGTGTGTCAAGTACATGATAAAGGGAATACGTGAATAACGTTTAGTGCAAGAAAAGGTCCAGTAAAGTCCAATCAAAGATAGTCTAATGCCCCTATCCCATTTGGGAAACCTGAACTGAAACCTCTGGAGACTTTGCGCCCCACCCAAGGTTTACGTGCGGTTCCCGGAGGTTGCAGGTAGTGGAAGCAGGTAGCGAGACAGACAAAAACCTCCGGGAACCTTCGGGAACCGCACAGAAACCTTGGGTGGGGCACAAAGTCTCCAGAGGTTTCCGTTCAGGTTTCCTAAGTGGGACAGGGGCATAAGGATCTCCGATGAGGGAGCTTAGGACTGCTCTCTAGTTGTTGGTTGGATGATTCAGTTGCCTGATAATAACCAGGAAGAAACTGTCCCTGTGCATTTTCACACTTCTACACCTCTTGCCAAATATACGAGGGGAGAAGAGGGAGTGCTCAGGGTAAGACTTATCCTTGATTATGCTGGTGGCTTTGCCGAGGTAGTGTGAGGTGTAAATGGAGTTAATGGAAGGAAGGTTGGTTTGGATGATGGCCTCAACCTGGGGAGGGTGGCGGGGTGGCAGGTATCGTGAGATTGTTTGCTTGCTGATAATTTGGTAGCAGGGTAATAATGATCTATCCCCAAGCGCTCAATATCTCTTCCTTGAAACACATCCATCAGGGTGGTTAACTGAGCATTTTCCTCATCCCCAGGAGAAGGTCCTTGCCAAGTTTACTTTTTCCATAATGACAAAGACCACATCTCGTAACGATTCACTGCGTGGAAAGTACTTTGGATGTTTCTGGAAGAACAGTTATATCAATGGAGGAATCCTATTTAAAGGTCGTAGAATATTGGAGGGAAAATGGGACAGGGATTTGGGGGAAAGGAGAAGAGAGAGGGGGGAAAGAGGGGGTGAGAGGCCAGGAGTTGTGAGGGAGCATGAAAGATGCGATAAAGGAAAGATAGGATTGCCTATAACATCACAATGGTCAGCAAGCACAATATTAAATAGAGAAATTACCATTCTGCACAATATGGTGGATGTTAATTTGTGTTTAGTGTTGTTTATTATTGTATGATTGTATGTATGACTGCAGGCACGAAATTTCGTTCAGACCGTAAGTCTGAATGACAATAAAGGAATTCAATTCCATTCAATTCAATCAATATGGTATATTCAGTATGCTACACTCTCTCTTTAAACTGGGCATCCAATCCAAAGGGATCATATCCTGGATTGGTCCCAAGTCAAGTAATGCCAGACACCCAATAGACATGCGATAGGAAGATTTTCCATTTAGCAGTGAGCACTGTTAACTTGCCAGAGAGCACCATATAAATTAAAACAGACCTTGGAAACCTCTCCTAGCACGCACTGCTTATGACATTAAATCAAAGAAAGACACAGTATTGAAACAGACCCTTTGGCCCACTATCAACTATTGATTTACATTAATCCTACATTTAGGGGCGGCGGAGTGGTCCAGCAGTATAGTTGTTGCCTTACAGTGCCAGAGACCTGGGTTCCATCCTAACTATGGGTGCGATCTGTAAGGAGTTTGTACGTTCTCCCTGTGACCGTGCGGGTTTTCTCCAGTTGCTCCGGTTTCTTCCCGCACTCTAAAGACGTAGAGGTTTGTAGAGTCATTGACTTTGGTGTAAATTGTAAATTGTCCCAAGTATGTAGGACAATGCTAGTGTGTGGGAATCGCTGGTCAGTGCAGACTTGGTGGGCCGAAGGGCCTGTTTTCACAATGTATCTTTAAACTCACGTCACAGCGGCCTCTGCAGTCCGTCTGTCTTTTTGTTATTTTTTGTCCCGTTTTAATGTAGTTTTTATTTTATTTTTTGATGGGGTATGTGTGTGTGTGTGTGTGTGTGGGGGGGGGGGGGGGGGGAGGGAAGGGGGAACACTTTTAAAATCTTTCCCCTGCACGGAGAACCCGACCTTTTCCCTGTCGGGTCTCCCTTGTCGTTGGGGCTGCAACGTGGAGCGGCCTCCGGCAGGAGCGACCTGGGGCTCCAGTCATGGAGCTGCGGACTACTTACCATCATGGAGCTGGCCGAGTTCGGAGCGGGTGGAGCTGTGGTGGCGCGCTGCTGTGGCCCGACCCCCGGGGATTCGGAGGCTCCGGCCGCGGGTCCGGTGGACGGTGATATCGGGAGCCCGTGGGTCCCTGCTGGGAGACCGCATTTCGGGGCTTCCGCAACGGCGACTTCTCCCGCCCGAGTCGCGGGGTCGAGGAGTACCTGGAGCGGGGCCTGACATCACCGCCCGGCGCGGCTTGGAATGGCTGCGGGACTTTGCTAGCGCCCGCCGGGGGCTCCAACAACAAGACCCGGAGCGCGGCCTTGCATCGCCCGGCGCGGCGTTAATGGCCGCGGGACAATTGTCATCGCCCGCCGGGGGCTTTGACTTTGACTCTGACATCGGGAGGGGAATGGGAAGTGCAGAGGAGAGATAAGTTTATTTGCCTTCCATCACAGCGAGGAGGAGATGCGCTGTGATGGATGTCTGTGTAAATTGTGTTGTGTCTTGGGTCTTTTTCTCTTGTGTGTATGACTGCAGAAACAACATTTCATTTGAGCCTCTATGAGGTTCAAGTGACAAATAAATTGTATTGTGTATTGTATTGTAACTAGTTAAGTAATCTAATTTTGATTTAAATCTCCTCATATTTTCCTCAACACACCAACCCCTCCAGATTCTACCAGTCAGTTACACCCCAGGGACAAATTACAGGGACTAATTAACCCTCCGACCTATGTGTCTTTGGGATGGGGGAAGAATGAGGAGCACCCAGAGGAAAGCCGCAAAGGACATACTCCACACATGCAAGGTCTGGACCCAATCCAGATGTCTGGTACTGTGAGACAGTGGCTCTAACAGCTGTGCTGCTGCACTGCCTCAATGATACCAAGCCACATGTATGATAACAAGTTTCATCCACGCTATTCTTATTGTTTGAAGTACAACGTTAGCCATCTCAGGTAGCAATGAATTGAAGGTGCATCATTAAAAAAGCAAAGTAAAGGGGAAAGGAAGGTATCCCAAAATACTTTATGGCCTGAGAAGGGCTTTTCAGTTTAGTTTTTCATTTAGTTTAGAGGTACAGCACACAAAATGGCCCTTCGGCCCACCGAGTCCGCACCAACCAGCAATCCCCACACATTATCCTACACCAGGGACAATTTTAAAAAACATTTATACCAAGCCAATTAACCTACAAACCTGAAGAAGGGCCTCGACCCGAATCGGAGTCTGAAGAAGGGGCTCACCCCAAATGGTTAGAGATGTTGCTTGTCCTGCTGAGTTACTCCAGCATTTTGTGTCTACCTTTGATTTGTACCAGCATCTGCAGTTTTTTTCCTACACAACCTACAAACCTGTACGTCTTTGGATTGTGGGAATAAACCAAAGTTCCCGGGGAAAACCCACGCGGGTCACAAGGAGAATGCACAGCACCCGTAGTTGGGATTGAATCCGGGTCTCTGGCGCTGTAAGTACTGTAAGGCAGCAACTCCTCTGCTGCGCCACCATGCCACCGGTCTGAAACATAGCCTGGAATCCCAAAACAGTAAGAATAACACTTGAGCCTTTCCTGATAAAACTTTTCATTGCTTGGAAACTCACCAATCATTGCTTTCTATTTGTTTTTATTTCACCTGAGAAACAAACCCCACGAAACCACCAGAAAATGTTAATGAATATTTCTTCACACTTTATATTAAAATAGCTCTTGTGTTTTAAACTCTAACTGGATCGTATTA
The DNA here is from genome assembly GCF_028641065.1 of Leucoraja erinaceus. NCBI lineage: Eukaryota > Metazoa > Chordata > Chondrichthyes > Rajiformes > Rajidae > Leucoraja > Leucoraja erinaceus. Next base: position 30,099,580 of record NC_073403.1, read on the forward strand.
TGCCAACAAGACTGTCAGTCATTGGAGGCCAATGATCACTGTGCCGATTGTCACACAGAAGATGTCCCAGTACTTGCTGTGGATTGGCTTATGGATGAATTGGCAGGGTCCAAAATGATCGTTTTGTAAAATTTTGTGTCTAATTTTTAAGCTTAATTTGGCATCTGAGGAGACATTGTAATAGGCAAGAGTTTAAAAAGCTTTCATGTTTTACGGTTAACAGCAATATTTGGTTACCTTATATGATGCAGAAAATCTGTCAGACATGCTGGAGAGTTGAAGAGATTGGATAAACACCAGAGCTATATTCATTGCATTCATGTTGGTGTTTGAAAGATTCAAATTACTATCAGCAGGATTATTAATAGGTCACCAGGAACTGGTGGCACGGGGCCATGTCGAGATGGTAGTAGTTCTTACGTAGCGAGATAACTATGAGGGCGGTCTGTTGGGAAAATAACTGCTCTGCATCCTGTGCGCGGAATCAGCTGAAACGTTGAAGCATCAACTTCAGCATTTAGGTTATGAGCTACCAATGTTGCTGCTCTGGCTACATTAATAGTTGTTTAGAACATTATAGGCATGAATCTGGTTGCATAGACTCCTGAGAGTTTGTAGCGTGGTCAGGTTATGATATTAATCAGCGTGTAAAGCTGATTTAATGCCTGCACTACCATTTTAGACTTTAAAACTGCATCGAATGCACTCTCTCAACTCTAGATAGTTAATTCAGTTCTAGCAAGAAGCCTCTCCACCAGCTTCTTTTACAGGAATGTGGGTTACTCAATAATTGATTTCATTTGGATTTTGGTTGGATGTGCAATTATTTCCTGTTTTCTTAAATTCTTAAAAATATTTCATGTCTACAGTAAGTGGCATGATAAATGCCAGTAATGTTATCCTGAATCCAAGGCTTCCGCAGAAACTATTTTCTCCCAGTATAGTTTAGTTTAGTTTAGTTTAGCTTATTGTCACATGTACCGAGGTACAGTTAAAAGCTTTAGTTGTATGCTAACCAGTCAGCAGAAAGACAAAACATGACAACAATCAAGCCGTCCACAGTGTACAGATTGGAGTAGTGCTTTAACAGAGTGGAGCGATTGTAATGTGTGATTGCAGATCCGCTTCTGTGACCAGCGGACAAGGAGTCCCCTGTGTTGGACGCCATCTTGGAAGTGGTAAATGTAGTTATTCACTTAGAAATTAATTATTCATGGGCACGTAGAATGGGTCAAACTGCTAGAAGATGGAGAAAGATGAGGAGATGGGGTTGGTGCAGGTGCCTATATCCACGAGATTTTGCGTGAAAAATTCTGCCATCTAAATAATCATAAATGGTGTGTGGTCATTGTAAATCAATAAGAATATATATATCTAACTAAAGCTCTCATCTTGTATGTACATTTGTTTGTATGTATATGCCCTATATTCCCGAAATACAGGCAAAACAGTACATGATAGCGCAATAATTTTATGGGCGCCTTACTCACCATTCGCCTGGGGTGTGATGTTTTAAGTTTCGTTCTATTTGACAAAGTAATTCCCAAGTTTTTCCCTTAATAAACTTTTAATTTATTTTTACCATTGACTGCGCTATCCGCACCTGCGCAGTTGGTGGAAGGGTTACCGGGCCGCGATCGCCATTTTGCCTCGAGTATAGGTGAGTGATCGAATATTGCGTTGGGGAGGTGGACCTAATGGGTTCACGCTTGGTCTGTTGTTCACTAAAATCTTTCATCTGTTGCGAGCAAAACTTCTACCTCAAAGTAAGGCATCTTGGTTAAAGTCAAGGTGACAATAGCCATGAATAATAATGGTTCAGGTTGTTTCCAGGCTACATCTAGAAAGACTTGTTATACTCACAGTTTGCTGGCAGTGACATTTCATTCCCATTTCCCAGAGAGCCGTAAGTTGAGTGATTGTGACTTTCTAAGGATTTATGCTTTCTCTGCATTTTATCTAGAATATTTCGGCACTGCTGATAGAGTTGCTGCCTCTCAGTGCCAGAGACCCAGGATCCATCCTAATCTTGGATGCTGTGGGTGCAGAGTTTGCGCCTTCTTCACTGTGTGGGTTTTATCAGGATGCTCCAGTTTCCTCCCACATCCCAAAGACAGGTTTGGAGTTTAATTGGCCCTCTGTAAATTGCCCCTAGTGTGAAGTGGGGTGGAAAGTGTGAACGGGTGATCAATGGTTAGTTTAGTTTAGTTTAGAGACACAGCGCAGACCCTGCTTCCTGTAAGGACTCCATCCCCTACTCCCAATTCCTCCGGGGCGTTCCCACACCAGGACATCTGAAATGGTCCTTCGGGGGGTTCCCCTCCTCCACCACCAGGTTCGCCTCACCGACCAAAAATTCCTGCACACCTCCAACGTGACCCCACTACTAGCCACATCTTCCCATCTCCCCCCATATCTGCCTTCCGCAAAGACCGCTCCCTCCATAACTATCCTACACCCCGGGCACACCGGCCGCAGGGACAATTTTCCCCCCTCAACATTTCCAGGTGCGACAGAGGTTTATAACCAATTGCCAATGTCAGCAGATCTATATCGGTGAACCTTCAAAACCTAGCTACATTCTTTGGATTGGGTGGGAGGAAACTGAAGATCTCGCTGAGGCTACTCCTCCTTTTCCCTTTCTTGTCCCCACCCACCCCCACCCCTGACAGTCTGAAGAAGGGTTTCGTAGGGAGAACCTACAAAACCAATCCACAGCGCAAACAGACAGCACTCGTTCAGTCATTTATACCAAGCCAATTAACTTCAAACCTGTATCTTTGGATGTGGGAACCCTCGGGTCGTCTCTAGCACACTCTAAGCGCTGTCTAAGGGGGGGGTGCCCTGTTTCAACTAATGCAATCAAACTGCCGTGCACAATCAATTAAGACCAAATAGAACAAGTTGTCCTATAACTATAGGCTGTACACGTCATATGCAAGATGAGGAAGAGGCACTGTAAGGCAGCAACTCTACCTCTGTGCCACAGTTGGTGTGGACTCGATGGGTCGAAAGGCCTGTTTCCATGCTGTATCTTGAAACTAAACGCAACTCAAGGCAGAGACTTTAATTGACTGTACACACAGATAGTGCTTGGTGATATTGAATGTTGCATAACATTGCATGTTATCTCTGCTCTTTGCAGAACATGGGAGGGACTATTTTAATTCTTTCAATATTCAGTTGAAGTCCAACCATAGATAGCAGATAACATTATCAATTAATGCCCATGTTGCCAGCTGCAGTCTTGATACCTGGTACCTTGACAACAGTGATGATGCCTCACCCCCAGATTGTTTGTTGTACCCTGTACCACCTGCAATTTTTACTTTAGTTTAGTTCAGTTTAGAGATACAGCATGGAAACACGCCCTTTGGTCCAGTAATTCCGTGCCAAACAGCAATTCCCGCACACTAACGCTATCCGACACACACCAGGGGCAATTTACAATTATACCAAAGCTAATTAGTCTACCAGCCTATATGTGTTTGGAGCATGGGAGGAAACCGGTGCACCCGGAGAAAACCCACGCAGGTCACAGGGAGAACGTACAAACGTACAAACAGAGTTTGTACATTCTCCCTGTAACCTGCATGGGTTTTCTCACAGCACCCGTGGTCAAGATGGAGCCCGGTGTTGTCAGGCAGCAAATCTACCGCTGAGTCACTGCGCCGCCGGTGAACCAAGATGAGCAATCAATGGATGACAAATGAGCAAGAAAGTTGCTTGATTCCAGTGTGCAAACAATGTGCAGTTGGCAATTATGCTGCAATAAAACTATTGGCATGCTCCACCTCCAGTTTAAATTCCATTTGGAATATTTTGGAGGACCAAGTAACCAAGAAACCAAGAGGAGCCCTGCTGCATTAGCAGGAAGAGCAACAAAGACATGTTTTGTTGCCTGTTGCACATCCTCACATTTGCCCACACTAAATATCAAGCAAATACGTTCATACGTTCATAAGCTATGGGTGCAGAATTGGGCCATTCGACCCATCAAGTCTACTCCATCGTTCAATCACGGCTGATCTATCTTTCCCTCTCAATCCCATTCTCCTGCCTTTCCCCCATAGCCGCCAACACAAAAAGTGAAAGATGAGCAGGAAGAAGTACGTATGTATATGGTCACTATCTAGACAGTGTACATCACCAACTCATGTGCAGGAAGGAACTGCAGATGCTGGTTTAAACAGATGACAAACACAAAAAGCTGGAGTAACTCAGCGGGTCAGGCAGCATCTCTGAAGAGAAGGAATGGGTGACGTTTCGGGACGAGTCCCTTCTTCAGACTCATGCACTGTGATATCATTCAACACAACCTCGCTCCCTATTTTACAATAAACCTATTCCCCTCTTCCTTCACTTTTTTGTCTCCCTCCCTCAATTACTCACACTCTCTTTCATTCTTGCTCTGTCAGTGTCCACAGCCTCAATACAAAATTATGTCACAATGCAAAATAAATGTTCCAGGCAAGTTTATCAATCAAAGCAAGCTGCACCAATAGAAAGGTTTATTGCCTGTGCATATTCCCATTTTTCCCATCTGAAGATGGGTTCTGATCTGAAACTTCACCTATCCTTTTTCTCCAAAGATGCTGCATGGCCCGCTGAGTTACTCCAACACTTTGTGTCTATCTTCATCTGCAGTTGCTTCCTACACAAATCCCCTTTTAGTTGTTGGCTCAGTGTGTCTTTGCCTAATGCTCCCAGGCAATGTGATACCCATTGCTACAGCACATTTTGTACAAGCTTGGAGAGACAATAGACAATAGGTGCATGAGTAGGCCATTCGGCCCTTCGAGCCAGCACCGACATTCAATATGATCATGGCTGATCATATGCTCACTCATAGAGTTATAGAGTGATACTGTGTGGAAACAGGCCCTTCGACCCAACTTGCCCACACCAGCCACTAATCCCACTTGCCTGCTCTTGGTCCATATCCCTCCAAACTTGTCCTATCCATGTATCCATGTTTCTGATTTGAGCTAGTTCGAAAAGCCTGGATAGACTGGATGTGGAGAGGATGTTTCCACTAATGGGAGAGTCTAGGACCAGATGTCAGCCTCAGAATTAAAGCACATTCCTTTAGGAAAGTAATGAGGAAGAATTTCTTTAGTCAGTGGGTGGTGAATCCGTGGAATTCATTGCCATAGACGGTTGTGGAGGCCGAGTCAATGGATATTTTTAAGGCAGAGATAGATAGATTCTTGATTAGTACGGGTGTCAGTGGTTATGGGGAGGAGGCTGGAGAATGGGGTTAGGGGGGAGAGATATTCCTAAGTCCCCTTCGGTCATGGCTGACCATGTGTGTTTCCAGGGTTGGAGGACGCCAGTGCGTGACTTTGTTTAACGTGGGGAGACTGGTGCACAGACAGCCACCACACGGTCTTTGACAGGTCTGGGTCAGAATCCAGTGGCATGGAGTCCAAGACGACCGGAGACCCTTTTCTGCTGCAGCCTTCATCCGCCTTCCCACCCGTTGTGACGCTCCACTAAAGTCAGCCATCATCCTCCGCATGTTGCACCGTTGAGGTCTTGGTTGGATTGCTCTTTGTCAGAGTCCTCCCCCTCGACCTTACCACCATGGGTAGCCCTACCAGGAGCATAGCTGCAGACGGCATCGGTCCCAAGATCTTTGGTCCACACAAGATTCTCCACCACGACAAGGTGACAATCCACGGAGAGATAGATCAGCCATGATTGAATGGTGGAGTAGAATTGATGTGCCGAATGGCCTAATTCCTCTCCTGTCACATATAAACTTATGACCATGAACTAAATGTAATATTACTTATGGTGCCACAAAAACACTGAACGCATCTAAACGGTGTTATTTATGAAGCCAGCGTTCTCATTAGGCAGTTGGAACAAATGGAAGCTTATTCTGAATTCCTCTTCTAGATCTAGTCTAATTGTTCCACAAGAACAGCAGGGAGCAGAAAAAAGACCATTTAAACTTGAGCCTCCGTCACCTTTGAGACAGATCTGACATCAACCCTTTTTCTCATTTCTGCCTGTGCTCCAAAGAATAAAGTCCTAGCCTGCTCAATCTCTCACTCAGGCCCTTGAGTCCGGGCAACATCCTCGTAAATCTTCTCTTCACCCTTTCCATCTTGACATCTTTCCTATAAAACGGTGACCAAAACTGAACACAATACTCTAAATGTGGCCTCATCAATGTCTTATATAGCAGTAACATGACCTCCCGACTCTCTACTCAATACGTGTAGGAAAGAACTGGAGATGCTGGTTACAATTGAAGATAGTCACAAAATGCTGAAGTGACTCAGCGGGACAGGCAGCATCTCTGGAGAGAAGGAAAGGGTGACGTTTCGGGTCAAAACCCTTCTTCAGACCATCAGTCATTTTGTGTCTATCTTCTGTAAATATTCTGACGAAGAGAAGCAGGAAGTCGGAAAAATAAATGAATGTGTAAAATATAGCAAATCCTTGTATATCTTAATGTGACATTAAACATAATTGAAAAAGATAGTAGTTGTGAGTGCTTTGCAACTCCAAACCATAGATACATTACCCAATTGAAAGCAATATAATCCAACAGTAGTCTAATTTCTGGGCCTTGCTCTCTGTGAATTTAGATGTATTGCTTCCTCCCACATCCCCCAAGAACGGACACATGGCACATGGCAGGATATTCAATCATCTAACACATTTTTTCCAGTATCTGTGACTGACATTTCCTGGCACGAATCACAGGAGCAACTATTTTCAGGTTTGTTTTGCATCTCTAAAGATAGAGACATAAGAGTTGAACGGCAGGGAAAAGGTCTTTCAGCTAAAAACATCTGTGCCAACCATCAAGCCCCTAATCCCATTTTATTCTCCCCATATTCCCATCAACTTTGGTCAGATTCTGCCACTCATTCACACACTAGGAGCAACTTATAGCAGTGAAGTAACCTACATCAATCAACCTAACTGCCTCGGCAAGCCCACACCACCAGCATAATCAAGGACAAGCACGCCTCCAGATTCAGGGACAGTTTCTTCCCAGCTGTTATCGGACAACTAAACCATCCTACTGCAACTGGAGAGCAGTCCTGACCACTATCTACCTCATTGGTGACTCTCGGACCATCTTTGGTCAGACTTTACTAGATTTATTTTGCACTAAACATTATTTCCATGATCATGCATCTGTAGACTGTGGACGGCTCGATTATAATTGTGTATTGGCTTTCCGCTGAATGGATAGCACGCAACAAAAAGCTTTTCACTGTACCTCGGTATACGTGACAATAAACTAAACTAAACCGACAAGCTGCATCACTATGCCACCTTGTGCCGCCAGGCACATCTGAATGTAAAACCCAGGTGACCTTGTGTGACCATATTAAGACACCTGAGAGAGATGTACGTCTTCACACCAGATCACAGGATCCCTATAAGGTTGAGTCAGAGCTACTTCATCAGTCTGGAAATGGGTGCCAACCCGAAACATCATCTGTCATTCACTCCACAGTGCTCACTATCCACCTCTTTAGTGACCCTCGATCAGACTTTGCTGGCTTTACCTTGCACTAAACGTTATTCTCTTATCATGTATCTATATCTTCACAGCGCCAGAGATTCAGGTTCGATCCTGATTCGGGGTGCATGTCTGTGCAGAGTTTGCACGTTCTCCCCATGACCTGCGTGGGTTTTCTCTGAGATATTCGGTTTCCTCCCACACTTCAAAGACGTACAGGTTTGTAGGTTAATTGGCTTGGTATCAATGTAAAATTGTCCCTAGTGTGTGTGGGGTAGCGTTAATGTGCGGGGATCGTTGGTCGGTGCGGACTCGGTGGGCCGAAGGGCTTGTTTCCGCGCTGTATCTCTAAACTAAACAAATAAATTCCTTCTCCCTCCCACTACTTATCCACAGGAGGTCTACTGGCCACAAGTTCTCCTTATTCCCCACCGATCACCCAAAGAAACCTCAGCCAAAAATATGTTTTGAATGTAAAAATCCTGCAGCTGAAATTTGCTGCAGGTCTCACAGCAGAAGCAGTTCCGAACCACTCTACTTCACCTGAATGGGTTGTAGAAATACCAGACGACAATTGTCACGCCATTCATATTTGAATGAGATGACCCAGAGCAATAACAACATCGTGGAGCTTTAGAATTGGACTTGACGTAAATTCTACATCTTGGAAAAACCACAAATGTCTGATCCCCATACATCCTACTGAGTCTTTGCTGTTTCATACAGTCACCACTAAATGCTTCAGTTTTGAACACAGTGTAAAAGCTACTAGAAGAGCCAAATGAAATATTCCTTCAACTTTGGGATAATATAGAACTAGTATGAATGTGATCAATAGACAGTGTGGACTCAGTGGACTAAAGAGCCTATTCCCATGCTGTATCTTTCAATCAATTCAATCAATCAATCAATGTCTATACTTTACCAGAATCCTGGACAGATTTTAATGACATTTGGATTTCTAAATAAGGAATTATTAATTGTAATTATCCCAAGAGAAATACTTTGAAACTTTAATAAAAGTAATTACCTTGGTGAGGTGATATAATATCTGCAGTCGTAGGATTTAAAGATAATATATTGCTTTTGGTAGACCGAGTTCTCATCGGAAGTCAATTAAAGGTATTGAGTCCATTAACAGTACAGAGGCATGTGCAGAAAGCAATAGAAAGTGGGGAAAGCCACCATACTTCCACTCAAGGCTTTTAATGTGTGAGGTTTAAGCCATTTTGACCATCTCAGCACAGTCAAGATAATAATTTGTTTAGGTTAATGAATATTTTAAATGAATGGTTTTAATGCAGACCTATGTACTCACCTCTCGAGAGTCAACAGCAGCATACATTATCTCCATCCAGCCTTTAAAGGTTGCCTTACGGGAACAAAATTAAGAAAGCAATGAACAAGATTAGACGGCATTTTCTTTCACAAAATGAATCAATGTTAATGCTAATTCTAAAGAGTCACTTTAAAGTGTAATTGATCTCCACATTGCATTAGATTACGCTGCTTGCTTTGGCACAAATAATATATATTGCAAAGTTTTTCGTTTATTTGGAATGTGCATGATAATAAATCATAGAAATACTGTGCAAGGAAATTAGTATGATCAATAGAAATCTATAACAAGACGGAAGAGCGCAGTTAGAATGGATTGGCTGCTGTATCGTGGATTCTGGGATGCATGGCTGGGGCCCTTGAGTTTGGAGTCGCGGCAGTCAGAGCGTCGAGGTGGAGCTAGTTAGATAGAGGTAGATACAGAGCTGAATTGCTAGTCAGTAGGATAGATATCTGGATCGCTTGTTATCTAGATAGGCAGTTCTCTGTGGCGTTACGCTCTCTCTTTCGCTCGAGAGAGTGAACTTGATAGATCTTACTAGCTGGATAGCTTTAGGTAGATTGCCTTATAGCCAGATAGCTAGCAGCAGGTAGCTGGATGGTGGATAGCTAGACAGATCCTTAGCTAGATAGGCAGAGGGTGTGCTCTCTCTTTCGCTCAAGAGAGTAAGCTAGATAGATCTTGCTCGCTCTACAGCTGGTTAACCATAGACAGATGGCTAGAGAGCCAGCTAGATGACAAGTGCCAGATAGATAGCTGGCTAGATAAATAGCTGGCTAGGTTAGTTAGCTAGCTTGCTAGATAGCTAGATAGATAGGCTAGATAAACAGATAGGTAGATAGCCTGCGAGCCAGATAGCGAGCTAGGTAGATAAATAGCTAGATTGATAGCTTCAGAACTAGATTGCAAGATACTAGGACAGATGGATGGCTGGTTAGCTAGACAGGCAGCTCTGTGTGGGGCACTCAATATCCCGATCGATAGGGGGGGGGGATGAAGAAGGGAGTACTTTCTGTCACTTTGTGAGTACTTTCGTGGTGACCCTGTTGTGTACTTTGCATGCACAAACAAAGACTTTCACTGCACCGAGGCACACGTAACAATAACATATCATCATCATTATCACCAAATCCTCATTTGAAGCCATCTAGTGTGGATGATATTTCCTTGTTCCTTTGCATTGTTCCTGTAAAAGATGCTTTCTCCCATCGCTTCCCATGTGTGTGTTGCCAGACCACAAATGTATCATTATTAGGAGGCATTAGTGTGATGTTACAATTGATTACAAACGGTTGGCTCCATCTGAATTAGTTCACGTATTTCTAGCCTTATTGAATATTAACATCTTCGTCTTCATTATTTTGGTGATCATCGGAAAGAATGATGAAAAACTGCTGCCAATTGGTCTTTTTAATTCCTTTTTATCCTTTTATAATATTGTTTGCTGGTGTTACACGAACTGTTTTGACGCAGGTTTCAACTGTTCTATTTGACAACTATTTATTGGATGATTGGGAGGAAGCAATTTCTATGTGGCCATTAACTTGCTTTTTTGCTGCAAATGACAGCATTTCCAGTAATTTCTACTCCTACATTATTCCGTTAATACTGGAAGCAATGCTTCCTTCACAGAAACATATTTGAACCAACATTTCTTAAATAATTAAAGGATATATATGCTGTTTAAAATATAAGAGGTTTTTAAAATGATTGCACTTCATAAAAGGGTTGTAATCCTTTTATGATATCTCAATCAACCAAGCTTGCAATGTTTGCAATCTAATGCTCCTTTCCCACTTAGGAACCCTGAACTGAAACCTCTGGAGACTTTGTGCCCCAACCAAGGTTTCAGTGCGGTTCCCGGAGGTTCCCAGAGGTTTTTGTCAGTCTCCCTACCTGCTTCCACTACATGCAACCACTGGCAACCACCTGCAACCTCCGGGAACTGCACGGAAACCTTGGGTGGGACGCAAAGTCTCCAGAGGTTTCCGTTCAGGTTTCCTAAGTGGGACAGGGACATAACTATTCTAGATGGATTCTCAGAGCAGCTTGTACTGGAGCCTATCAGAGAGAAGGCAATTCTGGATTTAGTGTTGTCTAATGAACCCGATTTAGTAAGGGAACTCAAGGTAAAGGAACTGCTAGGAGGTAGGGACCATAATATGGTCTAAATCTGCAATTTGAGAGGGAGAAGGTTAAATCAGGAGTGCCAGTGTTGCAGAACAAAGGGACGATGAAGGCATGAGAGAGGAGCACGCCAAGGCTGACTGGAAAGGGATCCTAGCAGGAATGTCAGTGGAACAGCAATGGCAGGTATTTCTGGGCAGAAGATGCAGGATCATTTCATTCCAAAGAGGAAGAAAGATTCTAAGGGGAGTAAGAGGCAACCGTGGCTGACAAGGGAAGTTAGGGATGGAATAAAACCAAAAAGATAAGGTATATATAGCATAGCAAAGAGTAGCGGGAAGCCAGAGGATTAGGAAACTTTCAAAGGACAACAGAAGGCAACAAAAAGGGCAATACGGGGTGAAAAGATGAAGTACGAGGGTAAGCTGGCCAAGAATATAAAGAAGGATAGTAAAAGCTTCTTTCAGTATGTTAAGAGAAAAAGATTAGTAAAGCCAAATGTGGGTCCCTGGAAGGCAGAAACGGGTGAAATTGGGGAACATGGAAATGGCAGAAGAGTTGAACAGGTACTTTGCTTCTGTCTTCACTAAAGGAAGACACGAACACTTTCCCAGATATACTAGAGGACAGAGGATCGAGGGAGACAGAGGAACTGAAAGAAATTGCATTAGGCGAGAAATAGTATTGGGTAGACTGAAGGGACTGAAGGCTCCCCAGAGCCTGATGGTCTGCATCCCAGGGTATTCAAAGAGGAGGCACTAGAAATTGTGGATGCATTGGTGATCATTTTCCAATGTTCTATAGATTCAGGATCAGTTCCTGTGGATTGGAGGGTAGCTAATGTTATCCCACTTTTCAAGAAAGGAGCGAGAGAGAAAACGGGGAATTATAGACCAGTTAGCCTGACTTCGGTGGTGGGGAAGATGCTGTAGTCAATTATTAAATACGTAATAACGGCGCATTTGGATAGCAGTAAAACGATTGGTCCAAGTCAGAATGGATTTATGAAGGGGAAGTCCTGCTTGACTAATCTCTGGAATCTTTTGAGGATGTGAAAAGTAAAATGGATGATGGAGAGCCAGTGGATGTGATGTATTAGGACTTTCAGAAAGCCTTTGATAAGGTCCCACACAGGAGATTAGTGGGTATTGTTAGAGCACGTGATGTTGGGGGTAGGGTAATGACATGGATAGAGATTTGGTTGCAGACAGGAAACAAAGAGTAGGAATAAACGGGTCACTGTCGGAATGGCAGGCAGTGGCGAGTGCAGTGTCATAAGGCTCGGTGCTGGGGCCGCAACTATTTACAAAAAATATTAATGATTTAGATGATGGAATTAAAAGTAACACTAGTAAATTTGCAGATGACACAAAGCTGTGAGCTGCGAAGAGAGTGCAAGGAGTTTTCAGGGTGACTTGGACAGTTTGAGTGAGTGGGCAGATGCATGGCAGATGCAGTGTAATGTAGATAATTGTGAGGTTATCCATTTTGGCGGCAAGACCAAGGTGGCAGATTATTATCTCAATGGTATCAGATTAGGAAAAAGGGAAGTGCAACAAGACCTGGGTGTCCTTGTACACCAGTCACTGAAAGTAAACATGCAGATACAGCAGGCAGTGAAGAAAGCTAATGGCATGTTGGCCATAACAAGAGGATTTGAGTATAGTAAAAAGGTCCTTCTGCAGTTGTACAGGGCCCTAGTGAGACCGCACCTGGAGTATTGTGTGCAGTTTTGATCTCCTAATTTGAGGCACATCCTTGCTATTGAGGCAGTTCAATATCTCTGGACTATCTCTGACACATGACGCACAGAGACTCTTGCCAGAAAAGGGAAATCAAGGATCAGCGGATATAGGGGGAAAAAGATATAATAGGAATCTGTGGGGTAACTTTTTCACACAAAGGGTGGTGGGTGTATGGAGCGAGCTGCCAGAGGAGGTAGTTGAGGCTGGGACTATCCCAACGTTTAGGAAACAATTTGACAGGTACATGTATAGGACTGGTTTGGAGGGATATGGGACAAACACGGGCAGGTGGGCTGAGTGTAGCTGGGACATGTTGGCCGGTGTGGGCAAGTTGGGCTGATGTATGGCTCTCTGCCTCTCCCCTTCCTTGATCTTTCTGTCACGGGTTAGACTATCAACTGATGTCCACTACAAACCCACACACTTCCACAATTATCTGGACTGCACTTCCCCCCACCCTGGCACTATCCCTTATTCTCAGTTTCTCCATCTGCATCACACCTGCTCCAAAGACGAGGCTTTTCACTCCAGGACATTCAAGGTGTCCTCATTCTTTCGTGAATATGGTTTCCCCTGGTTGTCATCGATGGATCGCTCACCTGCATCACCTCAGTATTCTGCTCTCGCTCCTCCTCCCCTCCAGACAGAGCAAGGATAGAGTTCCTCTTGGTCCTCACCTTTCATCCCACCAGCCTCCGCATCCAACACATCATTCTCCGACATTTCTGTCACTAACATAATCCCATAACCAGTCACATCCTCCCATTCCCACCTCTTTCCACCTTCTGCAGAGACCGCTCCCTCGGCAACTCCTTGGTTCATTCATCCGTTCCACCCTAAAACACCCACTCCCCAGGTACTTTCCCCTGCAACCGCAGGAGATGTAACACCTGCCCCGGCACCTCCTCCCTCATCTCAATCCAGGAGATACTGAGCCAAGACATTCTAGTGGTTACACTGGCAGAGTTGGTATTGATATTCTAAATGCTCAATCTCGATTACTATTGGATTACTCGCATAATTCACCAGAAATGATCAAAGATGCTTTACTGCATTAAATCATGTTGGATTCAGCTGAACATTAATGGCATTACTAGCAATTCACATAATAGAATTATACACTGTCGGATTCCCTAATAAATGAATTAAGTTTTAAGATAGTTATACCGATGGTTAATTGAATGCTATTACATTGTATTTAAGAAGGAACTGCAGAAGCTGGAAAATCGAAAATCGAAGAAGGGTTTCGGCCCGAAACGTCGCCTATCTCCTTTGCTCCATAGATGCTGCTGCACCCGCTGAGTTTCTCCAGCATTTATGTGTACCTTCTATTACATTGTACTTGTTTGCACGGGGATTTAAGTCGTGGCAATATTACGGATGACAGATAAGAGTTCAAGAGAGTAAAGGTTAGCAGGATTTGGGGATTTTTGTCAACAAAGGATTTGCTGAACTAAATCCAGCGCTCACTTTTTCCATAAAATGTGCCCGAAAGGCAATGATAATGAGGAATGTAGCATTATTTCTGCACCCTTGTCATTAAAGATATTGAGGCCTATTTAATTCCCCTTTGACAACCCCCCTTAGCAGAAAGTAAGTGTGCGGCACGGTGGCGCAGCGGTAGAGCTACTGCCTTACAGTGCCAGACACCTCCATCCTGACTATGGTTGTTGTCTGTACAGAGTTTGTACATTTTCCCCGTGCCCTGCGTGGGTTTGCCCCGGCTGCTCCGGTTTCCTCTCACCCTCCAAAGATGTACAGGTTGGTAGGTTAATTGGCTTGGTATGAATGTAAACATTGTCTCTAGTATGTGTGGGGTAGTGTTAATGTGCGGGGATTGCAGGTTGGCGCAAATTCGTTGAGCCGAAGGGTCTGTTCTGCACCATATCTCTGAATTGAACTAATCTCATCTTCCTCTTTTTTTACATTAAATATACTTAAAAAGCAATGATACCAAGGAATGGGGCATTATTTCTGTAACCCTTTCATTACAAACATTGAGTCCTATTCAATTCCCCTTAGACTACCACCCATAGCTGAAAATAATCACCAGTACAAATATTAAAAGTGAATTATCTAATACAGCAATGTGTTGTTTCACTTACCACTTGCAGCAAGGATAGGTACCCCTGACCAACATTGTCAAAGTTCACCTTCAAATTGACCCATCGGACTTCATCGGGATACATTGAAATGTAAAGCTCACAATCCGTCTTGTTATTTATTACATCAATAGGGAACATTGTAGAGTCTGTGGTGTTTATACATTTGAAATACTTCCCGGCAAACATGTTCACTCCCATGATACTGAAAATCAGCCAGAAGATAAGGCAAACCAGCAGCACATTCATAATGGATGGAATAGCTCCGACCAATGCATTGACGACCACCTATAAAAATAAATAAAAAGAGTTAAGTGCCACAGTTTACCAAGTATAATTGTTCAAATGTGCATCTATGACAAGACGTAGCTGCTATTTTATTATTGCATGGTATAGTCCAAGTTTACATCAGAGAAACCGGTCGTATTATTCTAATGCAGACACAAAAGGCTGAACAGGTCAGGCAGCATCTCTATTTTTGGCATGAGGAACTAGTACTAGTTTTACTAGTTACTTTCTCTGTCTGTATATTTCATTACATAAAGCATAAAGCTCATTGTATAAAGCATACAAATTAGCCAAAAAAAGCAGCCTACTAGAGGACTGGGAGAAATTCAGAGTCCAGCAGAGGAGGACAAAGGGCTTAATTAGGAAAGGGAAAATAGATTATGAAAGAATAGCAGGGAACATAAAAACTGACTGCAAAAGCTTTTATAGATATGTGAAGAAAAAAAGATAAGTTAAAACAAATGTAGGTCCCTTGCAGTCAAAGACAGGTGAAATGATCATGGGGAACAAGGACATCACAGACCAATTGAATAACTACTTTGGTTCTGTCTTCAGTAAGGAAGACATAAATAATCTGCCGGAAATAGCAGGGGGCCGGCGGTCAAGTGAGATGGAGGAACTGAGTGAAATCCAGGTTAGCCGGGAAGTGGTGTTAGGTGAATTGATTGGATTAAAGGCAGATAAATCCCCAGGGCCAGATAGGCTGCATCCCAGAGTACTTAAGGAAGTAGCCCCAGAAATAGTGGATGCATTAGTGATAATTTTTCAAAACTCTTTCGATTCTGGAGTCGTTCCTGAGGATTGAAGGGTAGCTAATGTAACCCCACTTTTTAAAAAGGGAGTGAGAGAGAAAACGGGGAATTACAGACCAGTTAGTCTAACATCGATAATGGGGAAACTGCTAGAGTCAGTTATTAAAGATGGGATAGCAGCACATTTGGAAAGTGGTGAAATCATTGGACAAAGTCAGCATGGATTTATGAAAGGTAAATCATGTCTGACGAATCTTATAGAATTTTTTGAGGATGTAACTAGTAGAGTGGATAAGGGAGAACCAGTAGATGTGTTATATCAGGACTTCCAGAAGGCTTTCGACAAGGTCCCACATAAGAGATTAGAATACAAACTTAAAGTACACGATATTGGGGGTTCAGTATTGATGTGGGTAGAGAACTGGCTGGCAGACAGGAAGCAAAGAGTAGGAGTAAATTGGTCCTTTTCACAATGGCAGGCAGTGACAAGTGGGGTACCGCAAGGCTCAGTGCTGGGACCCCAGCTATTTACAATATATATTAATGATTTGGACGAGGGAATTATATGCAACATCTACAAGTTTGAGGATGACACGAAGCTGGGGGGCAGTGTTAGCTATGAGGAGGATGCTAGGAGGCTGCAAGGTGACTTGGATAGGTTGGGTGAGTGGGCAAATGCATGGCAGATGCAGTATAATGTGGATAAATGTGAGGTTATCCACTTTGGTGGCAAAAACAGAAAAGAAGACTATTATCTAAATGGTGGCTAATTAGGAAAAGTGGAGATGCAACAAGACCTGGGTGCCATTGTACACCAGGCATTGAAAGTAGGCATGAAGGTGCAGCAGGCAGTGAAGATAGCGAATGCTATGTTAGCATTCATAGCAAAAGGATTTGAGTATAGGAGCAGGGAGGTTCTACTGCAGTTGTACAGGGTCTTGGTGAGACCACACCTAGAGTATTGCGTACAGTTTTGGTCTCCTAATCTGAGGAAAGACTTTCTTGCCATAGAGGGAGTACAGAGAAGGTTCACCATACTGATTCCTGGGATGTGAGGACTTTCATATGAAGAACGACTGGATAGACTCGGCTTGTACTCGCTAGAATTTAGAAAATTGTGGGGGGATCTTAAAGAAACTTACAAAATTCTTATCGGGTTGGACAGGCTAGATGCAGGAAGATTGTTGCCGATGTTGGGGAAGTCCAGAACAAGGTGTCACAGTTTAAGTATAAAGGGGATATCTTTTAGGACCGAGATGAGAAAAACATTTTTCACACAGAGAGTGGTGAATCTCTGGAATTCCCTGCCACAGAAGGTAGTTGAGGCCAGTTCATTGGCTATATTTAAGAGGGAGTTAGATGTGGCCTTTGTGGCTAAAGGATCAGAGGGTATGGAGAGAAGGCAGGTACAGGATACTGAGTGGATGATCAGCCATGATCATATTGAATGGCGGTGCAGGATCGAAGGGCCGAATGGCCTACTCTTGCACCTATTTTCTATGTTTCTATGTTTCTATTACCACCCATCCCACAGCCGACAATGGCCGATAGTGTGCCCCAGAGTCCCTTGATTATCGTTGCTTTTTGCATCTCTTCCAATCATTTCCCCTAAATACCATCTACATCTCTCGTTCCCATTTTCCCTTGACTCTTAGTCTGAAGAAGGGTCTCGACCAGAAACATCACCTATTCCTTTTCTCCAGAGATGCTGCCTGACCCGCTGAGTTACTCCAGTCTTTTGTGTCTGTTTTTGGTTTACACCAGCATCTGCAGTTCCTCCCTACACATTATTCCAATGTTCGATTCTGAATTGATTTCAACCACTTAACATTACCTTTCGACTGCAGTCACTTACCAAGATTCAAGAGAGTTTATTGTCATGTGTCCCAGATGGGACAATGACATTCTTGCTTTGCTTCAGCACAACAGAATATAGTAGGCATTAATAAATACAGAACAGATCAGTGTGTCCATATACCATTGAATATATTCTTCAATGGTATTTATTTATTCTTACTACATCTACACTACTCACTCCACTCCCACAATATTTGTGGCTGTTCATCACACATTCTAACCAAGCATCAAATGCACAAGTTCCTCCTGAATTTCTTATTGAATTCATCAGTGACTTATCAGATCTGTTTTTCGTGTCCCCCACATATAAAAATATTTTCTCTGCATCTGTCCAATCAAAACTAGATTTCAGTTGGGTATTTATTATAAACTAGACTGTCTAGTTAGAGACTACTTAGAGATAATATATATAGGCATCTGGATAAACAGGGTCTGATTAGGAACAGTCAACATGGATTTGTGCCTGGAAGGTCATGTTTGACTAATCTTCTTGAATTTTTTGAAGAGGTTACTCGGGAAATAGATGAGGGTAAAGCAGCGGATGTTGTATATATGGACTTCAGTAAGTCCTTTGACAAGGTTCCTCATGGAAGGTTGGTTAAGAAGGTTCAATTGTTGGGTATTAATGGTCGAGTCGCAAGATGGATTCACCAGTGGCTGAATGGGAGATGCCAGAGAGTAATAGTGGATGGCTGTTTGTCAGGTTGGAGGCCAGTGACTAGTGGGGTGTCACAGGGATCTGTGTTGGGTCCACTGTTGTTTGTCATGTACATCAATGATCTGGATGATGGTGTGGTAAATTGGATTAGTAAGTATGCAGATGATACTAAGACAGGTGGTGTTGTGGATAATGAAGTCGATTTTCAAAGTCTACAGAGAGATTTAGGCCAGTTGGAAGAGTGGGCTGAAAGATGGCAGATGGAGTTTAATGCTGATAAGTGTGAGGTGCTACATCTTGGCAGGACAAATCAAAATAGGACGTAGATGGTAAATGGTAGTGAATTGAGGAATGCAGGGATCTAGGAATAACTGTGCACAGTTCCCTGAAGGTGGAATCTCACGTAGATAGGGTGGTAAAGAAAGCTTTTGGTGTGCTGGCCTTTATAAGTCAGAGCATTGAGTATAGAAGTTGGGATGTAATGTTAAAATTGTACAAGGCATTGGTGAGGCCAATTCTGGAGTATGGTGTACAATTTTGGTCGCCTAATTATAGGAACGATATCAACAAAATAAAGAGAGTACAGAGGAGATTTACTAGAATGTTGCCTGGGTTTCAGCAACTAAGTTACAAAGAAAGGTTGAACAAGTTAGGTCTTTATTCTTTGGAGCACAGAAGGTTAAGGGGGGACTTGATAGAGGTCTTTAAAATGATGAGAGGGATAGACAGAGTTGACGTGGATAAGCTTTTCCCCACTGAGAGTAGGGAAGATTCAAACAAGAGGACATGACTTCAGAATTATGGGACAGATGTTTAGGGGTAACATGAGGGGGAACTTCTTTACTCAGAGAGTGGTAGCTGTGTGGAATGAGCTTCCAGTGAAGGTGGTGGAGGCAGGTTCGATTTTATCATTTAAAAATAAATTGGATAGTTATATGGACGGGAAAGGAATGGAGGGTTATGGTCTGAGTGCAGGTAGATGGGACTAGGGGAGAATACGTGTTCGGCACGGACTAGAAGGGCCGAGATGGCCTGTTTCCGTGCTGTAATTGTTATAGGAACCCGTTGGGTCCCAGTCACATGGGAGGCCTGGTCCCCCTATACAACCCGTTCCCCCAACGCAGTATTCCACCACTCACCCATAGCCCCAAACTGTGAAGGTGCGGCTCATTTCCCCTCTTTCCCCTCATCCCCCAGCACTCCCTGCCCCTCCTCTTCATGTGTGGGAGCGGAAGAGGGGAGAGGGGTGTGTGTGTGGGGGGGGGGGGGGGGGGGGGGGGGGGGGGGGGGTGTAGGAAGGGTGAGAGTGTGGCATGGGGGGAGGGGGTGTGGAGGGAAGGGGTGTGTGTGTGGGGGGGGGGGCGGGGTGTGGGGTGGGGGGGGGGGGGGGGGGGTGTGGGGGGGGGGGTGTGGGGGGAGGGGGAGGAGTGTGGGGATGGGGGGGGGGGAGGTTATGTGGGTGGGGGGGTGGGTTGGGGGGGAAGGGGGATTGTGGGTGGGGGGGGCAGGGGGAGTGTGTGGGTGGGGATTAATGGGTGGGGGTTGCGTGGGCGGGGGTGGTGGGGTGTGGGGGTGGGGGGGGAGGGACGTGTGTGTTGTGGTGGCGGGGAAGGGGGTGTGGGGGGGCAGGGAGGGAGGGAGGTGTGTGAGCGAGGGTTTTGTGGGGGCAGGGGGGTTGTGGGGGGAGGGGGGTTGTAGGGGTAGAGGGTGTGGGGGTGGGATTGCGTGGGCGGGGGTGGTGGGGTGTGGGGAGGGAGGGGGTATATGTGGGTGGGAGTGGGTGGGAGGGGCGTGTGTGGGTGGGTGGGAGGGGTGTGTGGGCAGCGGGATGGAGGTGTGTGCGGGGGTGCATATGTGCGGGGGGGGGGGGTGTGGGGGGGGGGGGGGGGACAGAGCTCGGAGAAAAAAGATGGGGTTGTGGGGGAGCTGGGGGGTATCTCAGGGGAGGGAGGCAGGAGCCAGCGAGGGAGACGAGAGGTAGAAATGGCTGGAACTGGTGTTGCGATTTAGGTCTCCCAGCAGGTGCTGATCGCTGGACACTCTCCTCCACTGGGATCGGATTCTCCGGGATGGCGCAGGAAGGGGCGTAGACCGATCTGCGCACGCGCGGTTTTTAAGATTTTTAAACCTCGCTAACTTTTACAATAGACCACCGATCGGAATGAAACTTGGTACACTTACGGCACAGGAGAATGGTGAGTGGGCTGTAAAAATCATAGTGTAACGTTTACCGTTTTTGAGCCAATAGAAAGGACCACGCAAACCGGAAGAGCACAAGATCAGAGTGTTAGTTATGTACAGATAAACACTCCACCTCTACTTCCATTAATGAATGTAAATGGCAATGGGGAAATTTTTATGATGAGTCGTCAATCTATATCAATACTTATTCACCCAGGCAGTATGTGGAAAAACAAATACTGTGTCTCCTCAGAAACTTCAGGAACCTTTGGACACTGAGATCTTAATTACTGATACCTTCTATGTTGGACATCAAATGCCATTGAGGGAGACTTGTAGTACCGATTCACTGAGGGTTCATAGTTCTCTATCAAGCTGCCCTCGTCTCTGAAAATCAAGTAACTGAGTCACCACTCTGGAACAGGGCTTTGAATATCTCTGCATATTAGTGGTGAGATTCATCACTGTCTCCAGTGCACCAACACAACCTCTGCCATTGAACAGCATACAGAGATAGGATAACACTTGATATGGACTTATATGGATTAAGTACCATAAAAGTTTCATCACAATTTGATTTAGAAAGATCCACTGTTTCTTTCTAAATAATGTGAAGCAAAACGTATAATTTTTTGCAGATATTCTGATTGACAATATGTTGCTTGAATAAAAACGTGATTAACTTACCCGCATCCCCTCAAAGCGAGACAAAGCTCTGAGTGGTCTCAGGGCTCTCAGAGTCCGGAGGGACTTGATGGGTCCTAATTGATCATAACCAAGGATCTTTGCAGCCAGGCTGATCAACGACACCTTAAATGTATTAAGAACAGACACTGTCATTAATCCTGAAGGCTTGTACAAATAATTTGTAAAGTAATGCCCCTGTCCCACTTAGGAAACCTGAACGGAAACCTCTGGAGACTTTGCGCCCCACCCAAGGTTTCTGTGCGGTTCCCGGAAGTTGCAGGTGGTTGCCGGAGGTTGCAGGTGACCCATGGACTATCTTTGATCGGACTTTACTGGCATTATCTTGCACTAAATGTTATTCCCTTTATCATCTATCTGTACACTGTAGATGGCTTGATTGTAATCATGTATTGTCTTTCCGCTGACTGATCCGAATGGCCACAGATTCATCCTTGTTTGGTTGTGCTACAAAAGACCGTTAATGAGCGTCAGTGTATTGTCGACCACTTCCGAAATTCGATTCCATTGACTTTAATGGAATCAGATTTCGGAAGTGGAGCGCTTTAAATAGTGTGTTTGGTGGCACTGACTGGGGATATGATTCAGAGTCTTTTGTACGTACCCAGATTCTTGGCAGGAACCCAAACTGTTGACCCCTGGCTGGCCGTTTGTCAATTTTCATGATCGTTAAAGTTACTCTGATATTCATCCCAAATTAATATGTAAACTAGGCTCGTTCAGTCAAGGTTGTGCTTGGCTAATTGAACTGCTTTCACATTATGATGTTTGTTGTCGATTATTGAGAGTGCTGGTGCAAGTTGTGTTCTTTGGTTGCAGGGATCAGTAATCTAATCAATCCAAATTAAAATAATATGAAATTACTGTTAATTGTCAAGGGTGAATCAGAACAAAACATTTTAAATCTAAACTCATCTGGGGTTTATTTTTTATTTTTTTGCCTTGTGAGTTATTGTTTTTTTTTGTAATACAGGTGCACAACCTTTTATCCGAAAGCCTTGGGACCAGACACTTGTCGGATTTCGGACATTTTCAGATTTCCGAATGGAAGATTTTTAGCGTAGATTAGGTAGGTAGCGCGGGCGGCTTGAAAAGTCTGGAGCAGCTACCTCCTCCCCGGAGACCGGGAGAATCATTGCATAAATGTTAGTCAGTTAGTTTGGAGGGATTTTATGTGGTGGTGGTGGAGTAGGGGTGAAGGGGGAAACTTTAATTCTTAGTCCCCTACCTGGTCGGCGACTCCCAACCTCGCGGAGCTGGGGGCTCCGTCCGGCCGCGGGCGGCGCCGGTTGCAGCTCCGACCCCGGCAACTCTACCCCTGGCTGCACGGCTCCAAATCCAGCGACGCCCCGTGAATGTTGGGTCGGCGCCCACAGCGCTCCGGAGCTTGCCGCACGGCGACCCGGTAAGGCATTGCCCGCTCCCCGCTGGTGTCCCAGCGCTGCGACGCCGCCGACTCCCAACATTCGCGGAGCTGGGGCGTCCGACCGCGGGCCGTGCTGGGTTTGGAGCGCCTCGCAGCCAGGGGTAGAGTTGCCGGGGTCGGAGCTACAACCGGCGCCGCCCGCAGCCCCACCGGCCACAGCGCTGCGGAGCTTACTGCACGGCGACCCGGTAAGGCATTGACCGCTCCCCACCTCTCCGACCAGGTAGGGGACTAAGAATTTTACCCCTTCACCCCCCCCTTCACATAAAAGCTCTCCAAACTAACTGACTAACATTTAAGCAATGATTTACAGATGTTTAAGCGTCTCCCGGTCTCCGGGGAGGAGGCAGCCGCTACAGTAGTACAGACCTGGGTTGACCGGGGGTCGTTTTGGCTCTAGTTTGGCGCAAAATGCGATCTTTGGTACGCAGATGACATCTGGAAAAAATGGCCGGTTTTCGGAGTTTTTCGGTTTTTCGGAACACCGGATAAAAGGTTGTGCGCCTGTACTTTGTAATACTTACGTCAACAATCATAAAGTCAAGCCAACACCATGCGTTGGTGAAGTATGTTTTGAATCCATAAGCAGTCCATTTGAGTAACATTTCCACCACAAAGACGTATGTAAATACTTGGTCAAGATATTCAAGCAGTATCTTAATTGTCTTCCTGTCTTCTATGTAGATGTCTTCAAAAGCCTGTAAGCAAATTTAGAATTTATGCTGTGTTTCCAAGGAGCCAAATTAAAACATTGTACAATTACACAAGTAATTAGTTTAGTTTAGAGGTACAGAACGGAAACAGGCCATTCGGCCCACCGAGTCCGCCCCGACCAGCGATCCCCGCACATTAACATTATCCTACACACACTAGGAACAAATTTACATTTATACCAAGCCAATTAATTTACAATCCTATACGTCTTTGCAGTGTGGGAGCAAACCGAAGATCTCATGGTGTTCACAAGGTGATGGTGTGAACATTCCCTGCAGCTTGAACCGCACATTATTATTTTGTTAAGAAGTTAACAAGGGTGGCACGGTGGCGCAGCGGAAGAGTTGCTGCCTTACAGCAAATGCAGCGCCGGGGACCCGGGTTCGATCACGACTACAGGTGCTGTCTGTACGGAGATTGTACTTTCTCCCTGTGACCTGTGTAGGTTTTCTCCAAGATCTTCGGTTTCCTCCCGCACTCCAAAGACGTACAGGTTTGTGGGTTAATTGGCTTGGTCTATGTGTAAAATTGTCCCTAGTGGATACAGGACGGTGTTAATGTGTGGGGATCGCAGGTTGGCGCGGTGGGCCGAAAGGGCCTTTTTCCACGCTGTATTTCTAAACTTAAACCAAAAAGTTAATAGCAGGACAGACAGAGGGAGGCTGGAGATGTTGGTTACCTAGATTTTCAGAAGGCCTTCGATAAAATGCGGCACGTCAGGCTGCTAAGGAAGATGAGAGCCCATGATATTGAAGGGAAGATAATACCATGGATAGAGGGGTTGGCGGAATGGCAGCAGGCAAAGAGTTGTCATACAGTAAAAATAGCTTTTTCATGTTGGCTGCCAGTGACTAGTGGAATTCCGCAAGGGTCCGCAAAGGTTGGGGCAGCTTCTTTTCACGTATATTAATGATTTGGATAAGGGGATTGAAGGTTTTGTGGCTATGTTTGCAGATAGGTGGCGGGACAGGCAGTGTAGAAGAAGCTGTGCAGAAGGACTTGGACAGGTTAGGAGAGTGGGCAGAGAAGAGGCAGATGAAATTCAGTGTAGCAAAGTGCGGAGTCGTGCATTTTGGTAATAAGAATAAAGGCGTAGATTATTTTCTAAGTGGAGAGAAAATCCTGAAATAGGAGGTGCAAAGGGCCTTGGGTGTACTGGTGCAGGACTCCCAAAAAGTTAATTTCAAGTCGAATAGGCAGTAAGGAAGGGAAATTCAATGTTAGCATTGATATCAAGAGGACTGGAATACATAAATAGAGATGTAATGCTGAGGCTCTACAAGGTGCTAGCCAGGCCACATTTGGAGTATTGTGAGCAAATTTTTGCCCCATATCTGAGGAAAAGGATGTGTTGGGTCTGGAGAGGATCCAGAGGAGGATTACTAGAATTATTCCAGGAAAGAGTGGGTCAGCATATGATGAGCATTTGACAGCACTGGGCCTGTACTCGCTGGAGTTTAGAAGGTTGGAAACATAGAAACATAGAAAATAAGTGCAGGAGGAGGCCATTCGGCCCTTCGAGCCTGCACCGCCATTCATTGTGATCATGGCTGATCATCCACAATCAGTAACCCATGCCTGCCTTCTTCAAATATTCCTTGATTCCACTAGCCCCTAGAGCACTATCTAACTTTCTTTTAAATTCATCCAGTGAATTGGCCCCTACTGCCTACTGTGGCAGAGAATTCCACAAATTCACAACTCTTTGGGTGAATTTTTTTTTTCTCATCTCAGTTTTAAATGGCCTCCCCTTTATTCTTAGACTTTGGCCCCTGGTGCTGGACTCCCCCAACATTGGGAACATTTTTCCTGCATCTAGCTTGTCCAGTCCTTTTATAATTTTATACTAGGGGCAATTTACATTGGCCACTCGACCTACCAACCTGCACGTCTTGGGATGTGGCGAGAAATAGGAGCATTGAAAGAAAGGTAGACCAAAATGCTGGAGAAACTCAGCGGGTGAGGCAGCATCTATGGAGCAAAGGAAATAGGCAACGTTTCGGGTCGAACTAAGAACTAGGATATGGAATGTGAGGTGTGATGACTCTTTTACAGAGAGGATCCAGGACTTGAGGGCCTTAGCCATAGGAAGAGGTTGAGCAGGCTAGGACTTTACTCTTTGAAGTGTGGGAGGATGAGGGGAAATCTTATAAAGGTGTACAAAATCATGACAGGAATAGATTGGGTAAATGCAGAGAGTTCTGAAGAAGGGCCTCGACCCGAAACGTCGCCTATTTCCTTCGCTCCATAGATGCTGCCTCACCCGTTGAGTTTCTCAAGCATTTTTGTCTACCTTCGATTTTCCAGTATCTGCAGTTCCCTCTTAAGCATAGAAAGAAAGTGCATTTTGGTTTCTTGTCAATGGCTATTTCAGTAGTTTTAACATCAAAGGGTGATAAGTACATATTTTCCTGTGGAAATTGACATTTCCCAGTCCAACAGGAGCATTACACGAAGACCTTCATCACTTATTTCATGTCAGTCGCAGAAATCACATCACTGGCACAGGTAAGCATCCAACTAAACTGCTGGAGTGATGTGGACAAGATCACCATGATGTTTCACATAAAGGAAGCTCTTTATTTAACCATTGACTGCTGATATCAAGAACACTATGCAGTTTAATGTCTAGGCTTGGAAGTATAGTTGATGCAATTATGAAGAATGTGGTTTGATTTCATGAATGTCAAAATGTATCAATTTCCTTAAACCTCAAAGAAACATATTTATCCTTTGTTTATTTTATAACTTATCCAGTTTAAATCAAAGCATGCATTGCCAACCATCAAGAAATTGCAAGAAAGAACTAAGATATGGAATGTGAGGTGTGATGACACTTTTGCAGAGAAGATTTAGAAAGATATTGCCAGGACTTGAGGGCCTGAGCCATCGGAAGAGGTTGAGCAGGCTAGGAGTTTATTTCTTGGAGTGTGGCAGATGAGGGGCAATCTTATAAAGGTGTACAAAATCATGAGAGGAAAAGATTGGGTAAATGCACAGTCTTTTGCACAGACTTGGGGAATCGAAAACCAGAAGACATAGGTTTAAGGTGAGGTGGAGGAAAGATTTAATAGGAATCTGAAGGCTAAGTTTTCTGCACAAATGGAGGTGGATGTATGGAACGAGCTGGTGGAGGAGGTAGTTGAGGCAGGTACCTTTGCAACCTTTAAGAAAAATTTGGACGGGCACATGGATAGGACAGGTTTAGAGGGATATGGGTCAAACGCAGGTGAGTGGGACTAGTGTAGAGGGGGCAATATTAGTTTGCATGGGCAATATGGGCCGAAGGGCCTGTTTCCATGATGTTTGACTATGACTATGACATTAAAGCTATCGTATGAAGGAATTAGAAGCAAACTAACAGCTTTTACTTTTTGTCTGTAGCATTAAATACAACCTAAATTTCAGCTGAAAGATCTGCTCGTAAGCGTGCATACCAATATACAGGGGAAGAGTTGCAGCTTACCAGAGCACCACTACTGAGCAAGATCATGAAGATGATGAATGATTCAAACCAGTTGTGCTCCACAATCTTGAAACAGGTTTTCCTCAAGTTCCACCACATCTTCCCCCGTTCACTCGTTACATCAAGTTCCAGGCAGGGGCATGTTCTCAAACAGCCTGCACAAGGAGCAAACGATTCAGATAAATCCCTACAGTCATTGGGTTATTAAACACTACAACCTCCAATAAGCTCTGAACCACATAGACTTGGGGACATCGGTATTGTCCTTTTGCACTATTATTGGTTGTTTATTTTTTATGTGTACGCTTGTGTGCATGTATGTGTATATATATATATATATATATATATATATGTGTATATATATGTGTGTGTGTATATATATATATATATATACAGATATATATATATATATATATATAAGTGTGTGCGTGTGTGTATGCAGATGTGTGTGTGTGTATATATGCGCACACTTATGTACACACAAAATACACGTAATAAACAAAAATAGTGCAAAAAAAAGCTCAGTATATGTGTGTGTGTACACCAAAGCTGAAAAGGCATCAGTTCAATTTTATCTCTGATACATATCGACATGGAAACTACATGCTATGAATAAATTCAGTTCCCCAATCTGCAGATGGAACATTGAAATGCAAAGACCATTCACAAGAAGATTGACACAAAATGCTGGAGCAACTCAGTGGGACAGGCAGCATCTCTGGATAGAAGGAATGGGTGAATGAATATGAATGAATGAATGAATTAACATTTATTACATGTCATTTGAACCTCAGTGAGGCTCAAACGAAACTCCGTTCCCACAGCCATACAAACAGAGACAATTCCTACAAGACACACACACACAATTCAATTTACAAAAACATCCATCACAGTGAATCTCCTCCTCCTCCTCACTGTGATGGAAGGCAAAGTATTTTCTCTCCCCTGCACCATTTTTCTCCCGATGTTGAAGCCCCAGGCGGGCGATGGTAAGTTCCACGGCCATTTTAGGCCGCGTCGGGCGATGTACGGCCCCGCTCCAGACCCAAAAGTCACAATGTTGGAGCCCCCGGCAGGCGTTCGAATGTCCCATGGCCATTAAAGCCGCGCCAGGCGATGTACGGCCCCGCTCCGGGTCGTTCCAACCCCGCGACACAGGCTGCAGAAGTCGCGTTGCGAGAGCTCCGTGAAGCGGTCTCTCACCCGGACCCGCGAGCTCCCGATGTTCCAGTCCACCGGACCTGCAGCTGCAGCTGGAGCTTCCGAGCTCCGGGTCGTGCCGCAGCAGCGAGCCACCACCGCTCCCCACGCTCCGAGGCCGGCCAGCCCCATGATGGTGATTAGTCTGCAGCTCCACAGGCACCGCGACTGGAGCCCCCAGGTCGTTCCGACTGGAGGCCGCTCCACGATGCTAGGCCCCAACGACAACGGAGACCCGACAGGAAAAAGGTCGGGTCTCCCGTGCAGGAAAGAGATTTTTTAAAGTTTCCCCCTCCACCCCGCCCCCCACATAAACACAGTTAAAAACAGTATTAAAAAACACGAACAATTACATTTAACTAGACAAAAAATAAAAAAAAGACAGACAGGTGATGTTTCAGGTCGTGACCCTTCTTCAGACTGAGCTGACTTTGCTCAGTCAGAAGAATATAATACAATACAATAATACTTTATTATCTAAGTATGTTTTGCAACATTGGAGACATTTCATTTGCCAAGTCAGTCATATAAATAAAAAGCAACAGAACACAATAAAATACATTTTAACATAAACATCCACCACAGTGACTCCTTCACATTCCTCACTGTGATGGATGGCGAAAAAATAAGTTCAATCTCTTCTCTTCTTTGTTCTCCCACGGACGGGAGCCTCGCGCCTTCCGTTGACGGGACGATCTTACTCCCGTAGCCTGGTGGTTGAGCCCTCTGCATCGGGGCGGTCAGCTCCTGTATCGGGGGGGGGAGGGGGGGGGACAATGTCAGCTGCCCCGCGCTGGCGATCGGACCCCGGGTCGGGGCTGGTCGAACCTCTGCGTCGTTGGAGTTTCCCGACACGGTCTCTTCCGAGACTGCGAGCCCTTGATGTTAAAGTCAGCAGGCCGCGGTGGGAGCGATCCCAGACAAGGGATCAGCCCCGATGGTAAGTCCACGCCCTGCGGTGGGACTCAAAGATAGTCCTGAGGATGCTTCCAGCTCCATGATGTTAGACCACAGAGCGACCAGAGGGACTACCTGAAAACCAATCGCATCTCCGGCAAGGTAAGAGACTGAAAAAAAGATTCCCCCAGCTGCTCCCCCCACATAAAACAAACCGGAGAACATCTGCACAAAAGTTTAAAACGCACTAAAAATAACAAAAAAAGACAAAAAAACAGACAGACTTTGGGCGAGGTTGCCAATCGTATGGCGCCCCTGGTGGTATAGAAGGGCCTCAACTCAAGAAGGGTCTCAAGCCAAAACATTCCTTCTATCCACAGATGCTGTCTGTCCTGCTGAGTTACTCCAGCATTTTGTATCTATCTTCGGTTTAAACCAGCATCTGCAGTCCCTTCCTGACCATTCACAAGTGTAGCAAATGAATAGCTGTTTGATTCTTGCAGATTAATATAAGGGCAGACTGTGAATTGGAGCCCATTCTGTTAAAAATGGAGAGTGTAGAAATCAGGATTGCACATAAGGCAAAGCTACTTGGAATTCCAATGCCATTGGTTATGGGTCTGTCACACTCCCCCCCTTTTTCCCTTCTCTCCGTTCTCTTTTTTGGTACTTTACCTTCCGTTAAACACTCCACTGGCTCGTCGGCTTCGGGAACCTCTTCTTTAATGTCCTCCTCCTTTTCTTCAACATTCAAATCGACAGTACTGCACTGAGAAGAACCAATGTTCACTTTTAACTGTTCGAGAACCTAAAAGCAAAACATTAGGTAATCGAACCATCAGGATCAGGAGTAATATAATTCTGGTAGCACGATGGTGGGTTATGATAACATGTTCCAGCAGAAGATGCCCAGTTCACAGACTCAACTGGCAGCTGAATTCCTGCATTTTTTGACAATTCTGCAAAGTGTTCAGCAATTATAATTATTTCTCAGTGTAAATAAGCATTAATTGTGTCAAGAGTCTTTTGTTCTAGGGCGGCACAATGGCGCAGCGGTAGTGTTGCTGTCTTACAGGGCCAGATATCGGGTTTGATCCTGACTACAGGTGCTGTCCATAAGGAGTCTGTATGTTTTCCCCCGTGATGGCATGAGTTATCCCCAGATGATCCAGATTTCTCCCACATGCCAAAGACATACCGGTTTGTAGGTTAATTGGCTTTGATAAACATTGTAAATTGTACCTAGTGTGTAGGATAGTGCTAATATATGGGGTTTGCTGGTTGGTGCTGACTCCGGGCCTGTTTCTGCACTGTATCTCTAAACTAAACTCTACAATAGACAATAGACAAAAGGTGCAGGAGTAGGCCATTCAGCCCTTCAAGCCAGCACCGCCATTCAATGTAATCATGGCTGATCATTCACAATCCTGCCTTTCCCCATATCCGCTGACTCCGCTACCTTTAAGAGCTCTATCTAGCTCTCCCTTGAAAGTATCCAGCGAACCGGCCTCCACCGCCCTATGAGGCAGAGAATTCCACCGACTCACAACTCTCTGTGTGAAAAAGTATTTCCTCATCTCCGTTCAAAATGGCTTACCCCTTATTCTTAAATTGTGGCCCCTGGTTCTGGATTCCCCCAACATCGGGAACATGTTTCCCGCATCTAGCGTGTCTAAACCTTTAATAATCTTATACGTATCAAAAAGATCCCCTCTCATTTTTCTAAGTTCCAGAGTATACAAGCTCAGCCGTTTCATTGTCTCAGCATATGACAGTCCTGCCATCCTGGGAATTAACCTGGTGAACCGACGCTGCACTTCCTCAATAGCAAGAATGTCCTTCCTCAAATTTGGAGACCAAAACTGCACACAGGTGTGGTCTCACTAGAGCCCTGTACAACTGCAGAAGGACCTCTTTGCTCCTATACTCAACTCCTCTTGTTATGAAGACCAACATGCCATTCGCATAAACTAAACTAAACTGTAGAATGATGAGAAGCATAGATAGGGTAGGCAGTTGGAACCTTTCTCCCAGGATGGAATTGTTAATGATGAGAAGGCATAGCTTGAAGGTGAGAGGGGGAAAGTTTAAAAGAGACATGCAGGGCAAGTTTTTTTTAACTCAAAGAGTCGTGGGTTTGCGAAACATGCTACTAGGGGTGGTGGTGGAGGAAGAGATGAGAGTGACGTTTTAGAGGTTTTTAGATAGATGCATTGATATGCAGGGAGTGAAGAGATATGGATCACAAGTTGGCAGAGGAGATTAATTTGGCATCATGTTCGGCACTGAAATTGTGGGCCGGCAGATCCATTCCTATCACTCTGTTGGTCTAGCAACACGGATAATAAGGCAAAGCTCTGGAACCAAGGGTCCAGTGTTGGACCTTATATAGTTTGCATTGTAGAAATCAATGCGTCTTCATGGTTAGACATACCACCTTCAGGTTAAGTTATTAAGATGTGGTCTCATCGCTCCCATCAAGTGATCCCATTATAGGGAAAGGTTCAGAGTAGATAAAAGGAACTGTAGATGTTGGAATCCACAGCATAAAACACAAACTGCAGCAGCAACTCAGTGGGAAAGGCAGCAAATCAGGAGAATCTGAATAGGCGACGTTTCATTTCAGGGCTCTTCTATCAGATTGAAGTATGGGGCGGGAAGTTGAACGAACTTGAACGTAGATACAGATGAAGGGGGTTGATTGGAAGATGAGTAACAAAGGCTGGGTATGAAAATGAGACAAAAGGATGTGAGATAAGGATCTGTGGGATTCATGTCCTCAAGACATTGCAACAAGGATCACAGCAAGCAAGTTATATCTGAAATGCATTCAGTATTATTCTTCAGACAAACGCTATGATGTTTTCAAGAGAGAGTTAGATATAGCTCTTAGGGCTAACGAAATCAAGGGAAATGGGGAGAAAGCAGGAACGGGGTACTGATTTTGGATGATCAGCCATTTATTATCTAAATGGTGGCCGATTGGGAAAGGGGGAGATGCAGCGAGACCTGGGTGTCATGGTACACCAGTCATTGAAGGTAGGCATGCAGGTGCAGCAGGCAGTAAAGAAAGCGAATGGTATGTTAGCTTTCATTGCAAAAGGATTTGAGTATAGGAGCAGGGAGGTTCTACTGCAGTTGTACAGGGTCTTGGTGAGACCACACCTGGAGTATTGCGTACAGTTTTGGTCTCCAAATCTGAGGAAGGACATTATTGCCATAGAGGGAGTGCAGAGACGGTTCACCAGACTGATTCCTGGGATGTCAGGACTCTCTTATGAAGAAAGACTGGATAGACTTGGTTTATACTCTCTAGAATTTAGGAGATTGAGAGGGGATCTTATAGAAACTTACAAAATTCTTAAGGGGTTGGACAGGCTAGATGCAGGAACATTGTTCCCGGTGTTAGGGAAGTCCAGGACAAGGGGTCACAGCTTAAGGATAAGGTGAAATCCTTTAAAACCGAGATGAGAAGAACTTTTTTCACACAGAGAGTGGTGAATCTCTGGAACTCTCTGCCACAGAGGGTAGTTGAGGCCAGTTCATTGGCTATATTTAAGAGGGAGTTAGATGTGGCCCTTGTGGCTAAGGGGATCAGGGGGTATGGAGAGAAGGCAGGTACGGGATACTGAGTTGGATGATCAGCCATGATCATATTGAATGGCGGTGCAGGCTCGAATGGCCGAATGGCCTACTCCTGCACCTAATTTCTGTGTTTCTATGTTTCTATCATATTGAATGGCAGTGCTGGCTCGAAGGGCTGAGTGGCCTACTCCTGCACCTATGTTCTATGTTTCTCTGTTTTAATGCTGAGTGTTGCATCTTGACAACACATCAGCACATTGCTCAATGTCAAAGCCTATCTATATAACAGTAAATAGACACAAAAAGATGGAGTAACTCAGTGGGACCGGCAGCATCTCTGGAGAGAAGGAATGGGTGACGTTTCGGGTTGAGACCCTTCTTCAGTCCATCAGAATAATGGTGTTGCTCTCTGGCTCTACCTGTGTTTGCGTGCAGATGCGTGTGTGTGTGTGTGTGTGTGTGGAATGCATTTTGCTCGCACGCTTCTCAATCAATTCCTCTTTTATTTACTGATTCACGAAGGTAAAAAAAAAAAATACAAGCAAAAGAAAATAAATCATCTGAGAAAATATGAAATATTATTTTTTTGTTTGATCGGCTCATCTTTCCTTTTAAATAAATCTTGATCCTGTTTGATAAAAAAGAAAATGATTTTGGCAGTTGCCGTATTGAAGCTTGACATTATTTTTTTTACATCAGTAGGAGAGTCTATTCCTGGTTTAAAGCCACAACTATCTCAGTTTACACTAGTTGAGAAGATAGAGTAGATGTCCAAACCTGATGCTGCACTAACATTGACGTCTACAAGACTGGCCAAGAAATTCTATGAGCTTCATCTTTGTCTGTTCTGAAGAGTTTGGATTCCATTATTTTTCCTTACTAAATGTCAGAGCGATTGATTGATTGAAAGATACAGCATGGAAATAGACCCTTTGGCCCACCAAGTCCATGCCATACCAGTTCTATACTATCCCATATTCTCATCCATCCCCTACACACTAGGACCAATTTACAGTGGCCAATTGACCTCCAAACCAGTACATCTTTGTGAAATAAATCAAAAGGACAACAAAGTGGCTATATCAAGCTAGTGATTTACCACAAGACTGGAGATTTTATCAGGAGCCTGCAGCAGAGGTCAAAACAACATTATGATTATGGAAGTAAACATAGAAAATAGGTGCAGGAGGAGGCCATTCGGCCCTTCGAGCCGGCATCGCCATCTTGCATTAATATCAAAATGAATAGCAAGAATTTCTGTGGGTGTATAAGCAGCAAGAGGTTAGTTAGTGTAACAGTTGGACTGCTCAAGAGTGTGGCTGAGGAGGCAATAATGGGAAGCTATGGTTAATTTAGACCAATATGTGGCATTGGGACCAGATGATATCCATTCAAGGGCGTGTAATGGAGATCCAGTGGAGCCATTGGTAAATGGAACTGCGAGATTACCAGCAGATTGGAAAACCACATAAGTTCAAGGAGGCCAGTTAACATATAGGCTAGCTAACCTATGTTATTGGAAAGGTGCTAGAGAGAGTCTGCAATCAAGCAAATAGCTAATATCTTGGAAACCTGTAGTATAATCTACACTTCACACTTCCTCAGAAAAGCAGCCAACATTATCAAGGACTTGTCCCGCCTTTTCTACCTTATTTTCTACCTGCTCCCATCAGAGACAGAAGATACAGAAGCTTGAATGCACGCACCACCAAACTCAGGAATAGCTTCTTCCCCTCTGTTATCAGGCTTCTGAATGGTCCTTCCATTAGCCAGGATACTGTCGGATTAACCTCTACCCCATTGTGGAAATTGAACTTTGTTTATAGAATTAATGCACTACAATGCTGAGACCTATATTCTGCACTCTATCTCCCCATCACTCTACCTATTGGACTTGAGTTTGACTTGATTGTATTTAGGTACAGTATTATCTGATCTGTATGGTTCGCGTGCAAAAAAAAGTGTTTTACTGTACACGTGACAATAAGATATGTAAAATTGTAAGTTCTCCCTAGTGTGTCCAGGATAGTGTAAGTGTGCAGGGATCGCGGGTCAGCACGGACTCGCTGGGCCGAAGGGCCTGTTTCCATGCTCTACTAAATTACAAAATTAAACTGAGCTACTTTTCTCGCAACCATAGGTTTACTGCACTGGAATCAGCTGAATAACCAAAGATCTTCATGCTCTTTCTTGGGGCCTCAGGAATCGTGAAAGCCAGCAATGGTAGTCAGTAGATTCTGGCTGGGAGACATTATGCTACATTGTAGAAAGTGGAGCTTGAATTTTATAATGGACCAAGGGTCAAACTCAGTGAGAGATCCCCTTCCCATCTACATCCCCATGTTGACCTTCCACCCATCCCATTCACCAGTTTAAATTGTATGTTGGAGAAAGAAAACTATAAACATTTGAAGAATGGTCTCAACCCGAAACGTCACCCATCCATGTTCGCTCGGGATTCTGTTTGACCTGCTGTGTTACTTCAGCACTTTTGTGTGTTTTAGGTAAAACGGCATTTGCAGTTTCTTGTTTCTATACCTATTTACATTTTGCAGAGTATTAATTTAAAAAGACAGGTTGTGCTCGACATTATATCAATGGGTTTGTGAGTGCATATGGGAAATGTATAACTCCAACCACACTGCTTACCATGCTGGCATCCTCGGTGTCTGCATCAGAGCTTTGTTCATCATATTCAGTATCAGATTCACCTTCAGCAATGGGGACTCTAACAGTCAGGTGTGTGTTGGCTACGATGCCATCTTGGTGCTCCCCTTTCTTCAGCTTAACTCCATCAAGCTTAGACATCTCATCCTTTTTACTCTCTGAGTCCGTGTGGTTAAAATCAAGAATCCCGTCTTTAGACGGAGAAAAGTCCTCCAATTGTTTATTTTCCTGGACATTTTTTTTCCTTCGTAATATGCCGAAAAAAAAACCTTTGACAAAGTCTATGCCTCTGGTAATTCTGTTCATTGCAATTTGTAGGTTATTCATCTCATTGTCGTCATCGGATGCTGAGAGGTTATCAGCGCTGAAGGAGCTTAACAGCAAGGCCAGGAAGAGGTTAAGCACCTGCAGATGAACATTTAGCCATTCATGGTCACATTCTTATCATTAATATAATCAGCTCAAAGGAGTGGGGGAAATGAATGGGAGCTACATTGCATTGAATACCCAAAGGATTTGAAACATAATAAGCATACAACTCTTTACAGCATTATTTTTCCAATTATCTTTCTAAACCAAGCAACTTCCCCAATTTCCTCCGACTGTAATGTACAACGGGGTGGACAATGATAATTAATAACTTTATGCTTCCAGAGGGAAATCTATTGATGTCTATAACAAGCAAATCCAACCATTGATCCCACCCTAAAATGTGACTGTTTGACCCAAAGAGCAAAGGCAATGCTTTCTGATTATGTTCAAAGCTGTTGAATTTAATGGGCCTGGAGGCTTAGCACTTCCTTATGCTAATGTTTCATTAGTGAATGGATCTTAAACATCTGCATCAGTCACCTTTTGTGAAGTTTGGATTTATTCCCATTGAAGGGAGAAGAT
Organism: Leucoraja erinaceus; assembly: GCF_028641065.1. Classification (NCBI taxonomy): domain Eukaryota; kingdom Metazoa; phylum Chordata; class Chondrichthyes; order Rajiformes; family Rajidae; genus Leucoraja; species Leucoraja erinaceus. The sequence goes on from NC_073403.1 coordinate 30,135,675, forward strand.
TCTTGAATTTTTCCTTCAGCCTTGTTGTGTATATCCAACAGCCCACAAAGACAAGACCCAAAACTTATAACAAGTGTATTTGGTTCAGCAAATAAACCAAGAGAGGTATAATTATACCAATTTCACTGCTTGTCATTTCACTGACGTATGAGGCACAGTTAGACTGCAAAAATAGTGCAGCAACTAATTTATAGCACCCATTGAGAACTTACTGCCTTGGTGTCTTCTTCTTGGTAGTGAAGCATTTAGTTGGATCAAATAGAACCATCACTTCTCTATGCAAACTAAGCACACCAATGCTTCTACTTCCTTAGAAGGCGTTCCGCCTGCCCCCAACACCTCTAATCAACTTCTACAGATGCGCCGTAGAAACGTGTTTTGGATGCATTACAGCTTGGTTTGGGAACAGCTCCATCCAAGATCATGAGAAATTGCAGCAAATTGTGCATGCAGCCCAGACCATCACACAAACCAGCCTCCCTTCCATTGACTCTATTTATAACTCACGCTGCCTTGGCAAGGCCAGCAGCATAATCAAGGATGAGTCGCCTGCTGGCACTCCCCCATCTGCCCTCTCCCATTGGGCAAAAGGTATAGAAGTGTGAAAATGTATACCTCCAGATTTAGGGACAGTTTCTTCCCAGCTGTTATCAGGTAACTGAACCATCCTACCACAACTAGAGAGCAGCCTTGAACTACTATCTACTTCACTGGTGACTCTCGGACTATTTTTGATCGGACTTTACAGGCTTTATCTTACATGCTATACCCTTATCCTGTATCTGTATACTATGAATGGTTTAATTGCAAATCATGTATTGTCTTTCTGCTGACTGGTTAGCATGCAACAAAAGCTTTTCACTGTACCTCCCTACACAAGACAATAAACTAAACTAAGCTAAACTAAACCAGCATCCCACGTGATGTCTAGGAACCTGGTGCATGATTACAATATTACATCCTATGGAATGGACTCCTATATATCGGCGAGACCAAGTGCAGACAGGGTTTTCACTGATCGTTTCACTGAACACCTTCGCTCAGTCCGCCTCGGCCTATGTCATCTCCCGGTTGCCAAACACTTTAATTCTCTTCCCAATCCCACACTAACCTTTCTGTCCTGGGCCTCCTCCATTGTTAGAGTGAGGCCAAATGCAAAATGGAGGAACAGCACCTCAAATTTCGCTTGGGGTGCTTACGCCCCAGCGGTATGAACATTGATTTCTCTAACTTTAAAAGTCACCCTTGCATCCCCTCCCTCTCTGTCTTCCCCCCAACCTAGTCATCTGACTAGTTTCACTGTGGTTCTGCTTTGTTTCACTGTTTGTGTCCACTGAGTATTACCTCCTCAGCCAACAATGGACCATTGTGGGCTCCACCTTTCCTTGATCATCATTGCTGGCTTTGATTTGTTCTTTTCATACATTTTATTCATTTGTTCGTTGTCCCTTTTCATATCTCCCATTTCCCTCTCCCCTGACTCTCAGTCTGAAGAAGGGTCTTGACCTGAAACGCCACCTTCTCCTTTTCTCCAGAGATGCTGCCTGACCCGCTGAGTTTAGTTTAGTTTAGAGATACAGCGCGGAAACAGGCCCCTTCGGCCCACTGAGTCCACACTGACCAGCGATCGCCGCATATTAACTACCTTACACACACTAGTGACAATTTTACATTTATACCAAGCCAATTAACCTACAAACCTGTACGTCTTTGGAGTGTGGGACGAAACCGAAAATCTCAGAGAAAACCCACGCAGGTCATGGGGAGAAGGTGCAAACTCCGTACAGACAGCACCCTTAGTCCGGATCAAACCTGAGTCTCTGGCGCTGTAAGACATTAGCTCTAACGCTGCACCACCATGCTGCCCGAGTTACTGCAGCATTTTGTGTCTATCTCCATACTCAACTGTTCTGGCACTGGAACAGGTGGAAGCCACACAAGGCAAGGTGACAGTCCCACAGCAAGTCCCACTGACTTATTCCAGCATTTGGTGTCTATCTTTTGGTCCAAAGTAGACAAGCCCCTTTGCACCTCATAAAAAGCATAGGGTTAGCTACTGACAAGTATTCTGCTAAGTACTTCAGTATAGGCGACTTGCATTGACACTGTTACACCTGCTGTAAATAGTGTATGGCTGAGGACATAGAAGAAGCAAGAGGTACAGCAAAGAGGACTGAGGCTCTCAAAACAATAAACTTCCTGCCAGAGGGATCAGAAGCCTGAGATTTAAGCCTGATCCACACTTTCTAAAATACATTTAATAAAGCATTAGGTTATCTTGGTCAGCTGGGTATTTTCAGCTTTCCATGTACATTAGAATCATAGGGTTTTACTACATGGAAACAGGTCCTTCGGCTCAACTTGCCCACACCGGCTAACATGTCCCATCTACACTAGTCCCACCTGCCTGCGTTTGGTCCTTCTATCTATTATATATTAAAACTGTGTGTGTGTGTGTGTGTGTGTGTGTGTGTGTGTGTGTGTGTGTGTGTGTGTCTCGACGGGCGTACGCAGCGTCTCGACGTCGTACGCAGCGTGGCGTTGCGCCATGACGTCAGGCCGCCCCCCCCCTTGCAACCGCGCGTTGCGGGAACAGACCCAACGGGTCTGCACTTGGTCTATTATCCTTCTAAACCTGTCTTATCCATGTACCTGTCTAAATGTTTCTTGAACATTTAGGGCCAGTACAATGTATTTTCAGGAATGGTCTTAATTCTTATTGAAATATCATCGTCAATGTTATGTGTGCACCCCATGGTTCCAAAGCCAAGCGAACTAAGTGTCTCGGACAGAAATGGAACTGAGTGCAGTGTGGTGAAAGCTGCAGCAGATAATTGTCCGGATCCCTAGCTTGTATGTTGCAATCAGTAGAGTACTGATTGATAGAGAGTACCTTCGCTTGAACCCTGCCGAGCAGATGACATTCCAAGGGCGTGATTAAATTCCTGCTGACTCTAATGGAATCCATGTGGAACCAGAGACGATTGCTTGTGTACTTCCTTCACCCCTGCCAATGGGTGCCATGCACACTGGCACCGAGCAACAACCATTTGCACTTTGAACATGCAAAGGACGGTTTAGCCATCTCTGCAGAAAATCTCAGCTAAATTCTCCATCTGGTGAACCCGTCTTTAGATGCAACAGCAGATAAACTACTTTTCTTTTGCTCCGGCATGCACGTTGAGGTGTATTGGGAAAAGGTATTAACAGACACTCAGCATCACGGAGCACTTTGGCTCATATTATGTAGTCAGAAACGAGCCTTAAATAAACCGCTTGCATCATATCCGTAAATATTCATGCCAGACTCTTGCATTAAAGACACCTTTCCTGCAAGAATCATAAGATTATACATGGTGTCAATTGTGCCTTGGATATCCTGTGTTTAGTGTGAAACACAGCAGCAGAACTAAATTGGGACATGTAAGCCAGCAAGCTGTACATGAAGGGCAAATTCCAGTATATTGACATATATACCACGGCACCATTGCCTTTCTTGGAAGTGAATCAGGATGTCAAAGCCCTGCACTGATTTCCTGAATACGTCCACAATCAGAGCAACTAGGAACAGGAAATCTATGAAAGGATTCCTTCATTCAGGTTTGGAACGAGCGATCTACATGTTTTGTAATGAGAACATGGGGGTCTGGAAAGCAACAGAGCCATGCCCGCACACTGGCACCGAGCAACCACCATTAGCATTTCGAGCAGGCAAAGGAAGGTTTAAGTTTCTGACAGCTTCTGCCCAGACCAGATTCATCGGCTGCCTTCATTTGGAGCTATTAGTTAATATATAAATATATATTTCTCTCATTTACTATTGATCTCTTTTATTTGTAGGCTGGACTTCGGGCTCATCAATGCGAGCTTGGTTAAGCTCAGGACTGGAATGCTTCAAACCCTTTGTGCCCCATGGGTAATACTCTGACTTTAGATACATAGAAAATAGGTGCAGGACAATTCTACAGATTCACAACTCTCTGGGTGAAAAAGTGTTTCCTCATCTCTGTTCTAACTGGCCTATCCCTTATTCTTAAACTGTGGACCCTGGTTCTGGACTCCATCAACATCGGGAACATGGTTCCTGCCTCCAGTGTTTCCAATCCCTTAATAATCTTATATTTTTCAATAAGATCCCCCTCATCCTTCTAAATTCCAGTGAATACAAGCCCAGTCACTCCATTATTTCAACATATGACAGTCTCGCCATCCCGGGACTTAATCTCGTGAACCTACGCTGCACTCCCTCAATAGCATGAATGTTCTTTCACAAATTTGGAGACCAAAACTGCACACAATACTCCAGGTGTGGTCTCACCATGCCCTGTATAACTGTAGAAGTACCTCTTTGCTCCTATATTCAACTCCTCTTGTTATGAAGGCCAACATGCCATTACCTTTCTTCACTGCGTGCTATACCTGCATGCTTACTTTCCGAGATTGATGAACAAGGACACCCAGGCACCATTGTACCTCCTTTTTTCCTAACTTGACACCATTCAGGTAATAATTTGTCTTCCTGTTCTTGCCACCAACGTGGATAACTTCACATTAAACCTCGACTGCCATGCATCTGCCCAGTCACCCAACCTGTGCATCGTCCCCCCCCCCATCCCCCACTATTTAGTTTACACCCACACGTGTAGCACAAGCAAACCTGCCAGCCAGAATGGCAGTCCTCCTCCAGTTAAGGTGTAACCCGTCCCTTTTGCACACCTCTACCCCAGAAGAGATACCAGTGGTCTATAAATCTAAGTGAGTGGGGGTTAGTCAGTCACATGGTGGGGGGGAATAGGGGGTGGAGATGGGGGAGGGTTGCCAAGGATAAATACTGTTTTGGAACTTGCCCTTAAAGATCTGTCCAGCTCTGCACAATATAGAATGGTATTCCAGGAAGTGATTAACGGTGGACACAGAACTGCAGATGCAGCTTTACAAAAGAAGACACAAAGAGCTGGAGTAACTTAACGGGTCAGGCAGCATTTCTGGGAACATGGTTAGGCGACATTTCGGGTTGGGACTCTTCTCCAGACTGAAGAAGGGTCGCAAACTGAAACATCACCTATCCATGTTCTCTAAAGATGCTGCCTGACCCACTGAGTTATTTCAACACTGTGTGCCTCTTTTGTGTGATTCAGGCCAATTGGTTCTGGGATAATTTGTGTTAATTTCTTCCTTGGTTCCCCAAAAGTGTGGCACGTGGTAAGAAATATTGACATGGTGTTAGATAGGCTGGCGTAATCACACAATGATGGGGCCAGTAAAATGTTCTGCAACTGCTTCTTATGGCAGTTCATTCCATCGGAAGAACATTTCAATCACATAATGCTGAAGTGAAACAGCACAATGTGATTGAATTTCCCAGACCAGCATACTGAATAGTGAAAGGCTTGGATAGAGTGGATGTGGAGAGGATGTTTCCACAAGTGGGAAAGTCTAGGACCAGAGGTCCTTTAGGAAGGGGATGAGGAGGTGTTTCTTTAGTCAGAGGGTGGTGAATCTGTGGAATTCTTTGCCACAGGAGGCTGTGGAAGCTAAGTCAATGGATATTTTTACGGCAGAGATTGACAGATTCTTGATTAGTACGGGTATCAGGGGTTATGGGGAGAAGCCAGGAGAATGGGGTTAGGAGGAAGATAGATCATCCATGATTGGATGGCAGAGTAGACAGATGGGCCGATTGGCCTAATTCTGCTATATCACTAATGAAATTATGAACTTATGAACCAATGTTTTAATTAGTTCAGTACAGAAAAGGTGACATGTAATTTTCCACATTGCACATAGTTCACTGTTCCTATATTATGCTCTACCATTCATTTAGAATTCATTTTTCCCCGGAATGAGGGAGACCTGAGTGGATAGGCAATTCTTGTCCAGGCTGGACTGAGCTACATAAGGCTTTTAAAATAAAGTGATCTCCTGTTTATTTCACAGCCATGCCAATTATCCCTAAACCACAAGGAAAAAAATATTATTTAACCACAATCGTGCACAACCCAATAAACACTCGGCATTTGAAGTAAAACTTCCTCTACCTGTCTTCCTGTCCCGTCACCCACCCCCAGCACAAAGAATGGATGGGTTGGTCAAAGCGTAACGTTCCCTCGACACTATCCTGTCACACATAGAGTCATAGAGACACATACAATGGGACCAGCTTAGTCTTCATCTACACTAGTCCCATTTGCCCACATTTGGTCCATGTCTCTCTAAACTTTTCCTATCCATGTACCTGTCCAAGGGTCCTATAAATGTTGTTGTTGTACCTGCCTCAACTACTTCCTCTGTCAGCTCATTCCATACACCCACCACCTTCTGAGTGAAGAAAACCCTCAAGTTCCAACTAAATCTTTCCCCTCTCACCTTAACCACCTCTTCTCGCATCTCGTTCCATATAACTGCCACCCTCTGTGCGAAAATGTTGCCCCTCGGATTCCTATCAAATTTTTGCCCTCTCCACCTTAAACTGATGTCCTCTAGTTCTTGAATCCTCTACCCTGGATAAACAACTGTGTGCATTCGCCCCACCTACTCCCTTCATGATACATGGCATGCAGCGTGGTCACCTCCCGATAGAAAAGATGCCATTCAGCTGGAAATGGAGTTGAACAGATTCACAAGGAAATTACCGGGAGTGGAGTGCTTCAGTTATAAGGAGAGACTAGATAGGGTTGGGATTCCCTAGACTGTAGAGGTCTAAGAGGTGGCCTTATAGAGGCATCTAAAATCATAGATTATAGGGGCAAGGTAGAGGAGTCCAAAATGAATGGGCGTAGATTTAAGGCGAGAGGAGGGAGATTTAAGGTGAGAGGGGGATGATTTAAAGAAGACCTAAGGTTAAATATTTCATACATATCGTTCTGGGTATATGAAACTAACTGTCAGTGTAACTGATAGACACGGGTACAATTCATTAGCTTAAAAGACATTGGGATAGGTACATGGATAGAAAACGTATGGAACGATGTGGACAAAATGTTGGCAAATGGGACTAGCATATGTCGGCACCTTGGTGCGCATGGAGAAGCTGGGCTGAAGAGCCTGTTACTGTTCTTTATAACCATGAATTCTTGATTAATATGGGTGTCAGGGGTTATGGGGAGAAGGCAGGAGAATGGGATTAAGAGGAAAAGAGATATGAGCCGTGATTGAATGGTGAAGTAGACTTGATGGGCCTAATGGCCTAATCCTGCTCCTATCACTTATGAACATGACACCATGACATTTCAAGGGCAAGGATAGGTTAGATTGGATACAAAGTAAAGCTCCCTGCATACTTTGTCACATTCCCAGAGGCAGGATGGGACGGGTTAAATACACAGTAAAGCTCCTTCTACACCGTCCCGCCACACATTCCCAGAGCAAGGATCCATGGGTCCGATACAGTGCAATGTGCCCTCTACACTGTCCGGACACACATTCCCAGAGCAGGGAAGCAGGGAAGCAGGGGCAGGATGGGTTAGGTATACAGTAAAGCTCCCTCTACTCTGTGCTGCCACAGAAATACGTGAGAAAAAATGTGTCACAACAGCTTTTTGTAAATCTTATCAATTGGCAGCTAATGCTCCTCATTCACGCATCAGCACTGGCATCTCTTTTGTTCCTGGTTGCCACATCCAAGCTTTCACACATTCACTGAATATATTGGCTCAGCTGAGGTGCTAATGGTTTTTCCAAAAGAATTGGATGTTTTTTTATAACCAGGCAACACCGCACAGCTGTGACTCATCATAGCCCGATTGTAAAGATATATGATGAAAGAATGGACCGACTGGCTTATATTCACTGGAATTTAGACAGATGAGAGGGGATCTTACAGAAACATAACAAATTATTAAGGCATTCTCTGCCACAGAATGCAATGGAGGCCAATTCGTTGGATGTATTCAAGAGAGGGTTGGATATAGCTCTTAGGGTTAATGAAATCAAGGGATATGGGGAAAGAGCAGGAACGAGGTGCTGATTCTGCATAATCAGCCATGATCATATTGAATGATGGTGCTGGCTCAAAGGGCCGTATGACCAACTGCTAATATCTATATTACTAAAAGTGTCATCTTGACCACTTCCTGTTGCATTGTATATTAATTTTAGAAAAAAGGCTGCCACTTACAGCAGTGATTTTTGGCCATCTTACTCAGAGTTCCCCTCTGCTGGTTTTACCATTGATGAAAAATAAAAGACATTAATGTTTAAAAAATGTTGAGATTCTCTCCTGTGAGTGCCACGCCCCTTCCGGAGGGAAGTGCCTCAGTCAGTGTCTGTAAGATGGGGGAGCGAGAGGGTCACATCTCTCAGTCTGAGCTGTGAGTAACACTGAACACATGTCTACTAAACTGCGAGTGCCCTTAATGTGGGTTGAAAATGCAACAATGTTTTTTGGTTTGAAAATGCAAAAGTTGCCTTTGGTTTGAGAATGCTAAAGTTGCCTTGCCTAATTGAAAAGTTGGTTTGAGAATGCCAAAGTTGACTTGCCCAATTGAAATGTTGGTTTGATAATGCCTTGCCTAATTGAAAAGTTGGTTTGAGAATGCTAAAATTACCTTGCATAATTGAAAAGTTGGTTTGAGAATGCTAAAGTTGCCTTGCCTAATTGAAAAGTTGGTTTGAGAATGCCAAAAGTTGCCTTGCCGTCTATATAATTAGAAGTCTAATCTTGACCACTTCCTGTTTGCACTGTATATTGATTTAAGAAAAACGCTACGATGTACGGCTGTGATTTTTGGCCATCTTACTCAGTCCCCCTCCACTCATTAGGTGCTGAGGATTTTTCACATTGATGAAAAATAAAAGAGTTATTAGTGTTTAAAAAATGTTGGGATTCTCTCTTCTGTCAATCAGGCCATGAAGGCCACGCCCCTTCGGTTGGAGGGAGTATAAAGCCTGGAAGTGTGGGCATGGCTCAGTTTCTGCAAGAAGGGGGGGGGGGAGGGGAAGGGGGGGGGAGGGGGAGGGGGAGGGGGAGGGGGGGGGGGGGGAGGGGGAGGTCACCACTCTCTGTCTTTGGTGGTCTTGCACCCTACTTGAAATGGTATTAAACTGCACTTGAATTTGGTGGCCTTGAACCCTGCTTGAAATGTTATGAAACTGTATTTGAATTTGGTGGCCTTGCACCCTGCTTGAAATGGTAGGAAACAACACTCGAATTTGGTGGCCTTGCACCCTGCTTGAAGTGGTATGACACTGCACACGAATTTGGTGGCCTTGCACCCTGCCTGCACACAAATTTGGTGGCCTTGCGCCCTGCTTGAAGTGGCAGGAATACACTTGAATTTGGTGGCCTTGCACCCTGCTTGAAGTGGCATTTCAAGGAATAGCTGTGAGTCAACTGCCAGCCCACCAGCCTTGAGTGAGTGAGCAGCCTGCACACCAGGCTTGAGTGACTGAGTCGCCAGCCCAAGAATCCATTCGGATGACAATGTCCATACTAGCCTTCTGGAAACCAGTCCCTTCAGCCCACAACACCCATACTAGCGCTCCAGAATGCCCCCCCTTCCTCCCCCCACTGGCCACCAATATTGGAATTGGTGGAGATGTGGAATATTGCTTTGGGGGACCAGCCCCCCGTGTGAATCTGGGACCCAACGGGTCCCATTTAGTCTAGTTTGCTATGTTTCTATGAAGCAGCAGCTTGCCAACATAGCAGAAAACAGTCACCTCTCTCACATGTGCAAAATATATAGAAGTGTGGAAATGTACAGCTCTAGATTCAGGGACAGTTTCGTCCTAGCTGTTATCAGGCTACCGATTCATCCTGCACAACCAGAAAGCTGTGCTGGACTACTATCTACCTCTTTGGTGACCCTTGGACTGTCCTTAATTGGACTTTGCTGGCATTACCTTGCACTAAACGTTATTCCCTTATCATGTATCAATACACTGTAACGGCTCGATTGTAATCATGTATTGTCTTTCTGCTGACTGGATAGAACACAACAAAAGCTTTTCACTGTACCTCGGAACACGTGACAATAAACTAAACTGTAACTGTAATATTTCAGCCTCACTCACTCTTGTCAGACGATTGGGGCCATGGTTTGGAGCAGTATCCTCATGAAGATGGGTTCACAGAATTATACGGATCAACTTTTAGTTTAGTTCAGTTTAGATTACACAATGTTAAAACAGGCCCATTGGCCCACCGACCAGCGACCACCCATACACTAGTTCTATCATACACACTAGGGACATTTATTGCTGGAGCCAATTAACCTACAAACCTGCAGGTCTTTGGAATGTGGGAGGAAACTGGAGCACAAGAAGAAAATCTATACCGTCATGGGGAGAACGTACAAACTATGTACAGACAGCACCTGTACATCATAAGATCATAAGTGATAGGAGCAGAATTAGGCCATTCAGCCCATCCATTCTAGTCCACGATTCAATCATGGCTGATCTACTTCTCCCTCCTAACCCCATTCTCCCCATAACATAGAAACATAGAAAATAGGTGCAGGAGTAGGCCATTCAGCCCTTTGAGCCAGTGCCACCATTCAACATGATCATGGCTAATCATCCAAATTCAGTAAACTGGTCATGCTTTCTCGCCATATCCCTTGATTCCTTTAGCTCTAAAAGCTATATCTAACCTAATTATAGTTGTAGCTATATATAACCTCTGATACCCATACTAATCAAGAATCTATCTTTCTCAGCCATAAATATATCAACTGACTTGCCCTCCACAGCCTTCAGTGGCAAAGAATTCCACAGATTAACTGCTCTCTGACTAAAGAAACTCCTCCTCATCTCCTTCCTAAAAGAACATAATCAGAATCGAACCTGGGTCTGCTGCTCCACTGTGCCACCACAGTCTCTCAGATTCCTTCCCATAGGAAGCTTAGATCAGTAGCTTGGGCAGGACCCAACACAGAGGGAGCACAGTGTCAGGGTCAGTTGCAAAGGTGTTGGGTGACCTCAACATTGAGCCCAGATACCACCAATTCTTCCGTAGGCACAACTAAAGCTCCTGTTAATAGGGAAACATGCTTTCTCTGTTGGTAAATTAGTCCTCCATACTGAATACTACGTCTGTCTGAGGATTAAAGAGACACAGAATACACTTAGGGTGAGGAACCCCAATAACCATCACCAAGAGAGGCCTGTAATTATCAATAGTGGCCAAGCTAGTGGAGTTTTAAAGGAAAAAAAGATACAAAGTGCTGGAGGTACTCAGTGAGAACATACACAGGCAAAGCTTCATCGGGACTCGCTCAGTGACTTAAGGGGCTGTCCCACTTGGGCGACCTAATTGGAGAGTTTAGAAGAGTTTAGGAAAGTTTGAAAACATGTCATGTTGAAGACCTCCTTCGACTATGTTGAAGACCTCCTTCGACGTCCTTCGACTATGTTGAAGACTAGCTTTGATTAGCTACAACTAACTTAGGGGAAATTGGACACCGAGTAGTGGAGAGTGAAGATGACCTCCTTCGATCTCCCTTCGACTATGATGAAGACTATCTACGGCTACCTTTGACTACCTTTGACTACCTTCGATTACCCTCGATTACCTAGGACTAACATGCCGACCTACTACGGCTAAACCTACGAGTAAAAAAGTATTGATTTTTTCCATGGCGACCTATTTTTACTCGTGGGCATTTTTCAACATGTTGAAAAATACACCGCGACCTAGCTGAGGCCTCGAGTACGCGGAAACTACTCTCAAGCATGAAGGAGAGTTACAAGGACCTCCTACGTCATCGTATCGACCATGCTGCGAGTATGAGTCGAGGGCAAACTCGGCAGAACTCGCTGATTAGGTCGCCCAAGTGGGACAGCCCCTTTAGGTTGCATCGCTGGAGAACATGGAGAGGTGATGTTTTTGTTCCATGAAGGAGAAGTCCCGATCTAAAACATCATCTATCCATGTTCTTCAGAGTTGCTGCCTGAGTCACTGAGTTACTCCAGCACTTTGTGTATGTTTTTGCAAACCAGCATTGTGTCTGTAGCTTTCAAGGATGTTGTTATAAGGCTAGGTCTGTGGAAGATGGAAACAGAGGACAGAAAGGGAATCAAGTCAAGTCAGGTTTATTTGCCACATACACATACGATATGTGCAGTGAAATGAAAGTGGCAATGCCTGTGGATTGTGCAAAAAAACTACAGAACAGAATAGAATAGAATCAGTAATTACATACTAGAAAAAAAAACACAGCAATTTTAAAAATCAACAATTAATATTTGGTCAAAAATATCATAAGGTGAGGGAATAAGGTAAGTAGCCTCATCTTTACTAATCCCTCTCTTGGAAAATTTGTCCTCAGGGGCATTGATAGCTTCAACCACTGCCCGCTGTATCAGGGGTAAATAAAAGCATGAAATAAAACCATGTGTTAATCCCCCCCAAATAGTTTCCTGCGCAGTCACCTCACACCTTTAAAACATAGAAACATAGAAACATAGAAATTAGGTGCCGGAGTAGGCCATTCGGCCCTTCGAGCCTGCACCGCCATTCAATATGATCATGGCTGTTCATCCATGCCCTTGATAGAAACAGGGGTGGATGCAGAATTCACAGCAGCTTTTAAAAGTAAACTGTATTATATTTGAGCCACACACAAAAAAATAAAGAAGGTTTACAAGGGAAAAGAATGTAACTGATTGAGTTATGGCTCTCAAAAAAATTGGCACAGGGAAATTGTTCCACCCACACTGATAAACTCAGCATACGCTCTGCGATTCCACCAAACACATCTCAGTTGTCTACTGCTTCAGATGTTGATCCACTTCTCCGTCACACTTTTTGTGCAGCCTTTGACTTTGCCTTACCAAAGGATATTTATGCATGCGTTAATGCATTGTCGGTATGCCCATCCTGCCAGACTTCTAAATCCGCTGAGATAGACACAAAATGCTGGAGTAATTCAGTGGGACAGGCAGCATCTCTGGAGAGGTCTAGGTAATGTTTCACAGAAACATAGAAAGATAGAAAGTAGGTGCAGGAGTAGGCCGTTCAGTCCTTTGAGCCAGCTTCGCCATTCAATATGATCATGGCTGATCATCCAGAATCAGTACCCCGTTCCTGCTTTTTCACCATCTCCCTTGATTCCGTTAGACCCAAGAGCTAAATCTAACTCTCTCTTGGAAACATCCAATGAATTGGCCTCCACTGCCTTCAGTGACAGAGAATTCCACAGATTCACAACTCACTGGGGTGAAAATGTTTTCCTCATCTCAGTCCTAAATGGCCTACCCCTTATTCTTAAATTGTGACTCCTGGTTCTGGACTCCCCCAACATCGGGACCATCTGTCTTGACCTGAAATGTCTCCCATTCCTTCTCTCCAGTGATGCTGCCTGTCCCGCTGAGTTACTCCACCATTTTGTGTCTGTCTATCATGTAAACCAGCATCTGTAGTTCCTTCTGTCACATTCTGAATCCAACGAGTTTTGGCTGCTGGTTTGCGCTATATTCATCTGAGAGGTGATACCTGCCCCTTCTTTCATGTACCAAAGTAACGAAGACTTCAGTACCCTTAACAGCTATGTTTGGATTGCTTGAACATAGAAGGGATGTAAAATAAATTGAACAAAATCGGATACAGAATATGTGGTGACAACCTGCTGAGTCTACACTGCCACTCAACAGCAGCTGCCTTCTGGGATAGAGAATGCAAAACATTTACAACCGGTTTTCTGAAATGAACTGTTAAGGAAGGATTCAAGGGTTGATTACCTCAGTAATTACAAGAGTGAGTTAGTTAAATGGAAGCCGCACTGGGCAAATAGGATCCATTTATCGCTTCCACCATTCAATAACATGATCTCTTCCCTCATTAGCACGTCCACGCAGTAATCCCTCAGTAACTAAAATCCTATTGATCCCCAAGTATCATCTAGGATGCCCATCACCCTGGCCATTCCCCGTTTCTTTCTTCTACCTTCTGGGAGAAGATGCAGGAGTTTGAAAGCTTGGATGTCCACAGCTTCTTCCCCATTGCTATCCCACTCTGGAACCAATTTCCTTCCATGCATCCCATTCCTGGAGTTGCTGCCACCTATTCTCATTCTTATCTCCAACTCATTCAGTCATTCCCTTGTTGTACTTTAATATTCCTTTGCCCTACTCACACTTTACACTCCTGTCTTGCATCATTCTATGTATTGCACTTGTCATTGTATGTAACATTGTAATTATTATTACGCTATGTAGACTCTACCTTGTTTACTCTTCATGTGAATCAAGAGTTTTGTGGCTCCTGGTTTATGTGACAATCTGAATAAACTAATCTGAACCTTAGTTGTGAACATGCTCTGCATTTTATCTGGACTATTCCAAAGATTCCCTATCCTCTGAATCCACTGGTTTTTCCCTTATTCTAAGACAATAACCTTTCGCTTTTAGACATCCATTTGAGTCCCGTGAGAATTCTGTGGAAGAACGAACTGCAGATGCTGGTTTACACCAAAGACGGACACAAAATGCTGGGTCAGGCAGCATCTATGGAGAAAAGGAATAGGTGACATTTCATGTCAAAACCCATCATCTGCCATTCTTCGAAATTAAAGGGCATATTGGCACAGTAAACACACTTTATCTCTCAGGGAGAGTCCAGGACCAGAGGTCATGGGGTTGAGAGGGAAAGATAGTTCAGCCATGATTGAATGGCAGAGTAGACTTGATGAGCTGAAATGGTCTAACATTGTTTTTTGTCTGTTTACCAATACTCAACCCTCCAGTATATCACCCCAATCCCATGTAACCAATGCTGTTTCAACACCTCTTGTATGACACCCGATGGAAGGTCTACTTAGTCTAAATATCCCAAAGCCAAGGTCTCCCTTAACTACTGTAACTGTACTAGCTACAACTTCAAGGAAGTCAAACAGAGTTACCTTTCATTAATCTACATCGACTCTGCTCAATGCTATCATTATTTTTTAAGTTTTCTGTTGCAGTGTCGTTAATAATTGATTCTAGAATTTTGTCTGCTGCTACCGGTTTAATAGATCTATATTTTCCTGCATTTTCTCTCCCTCCTATGTTAAATAATAAGTTGGCATCTGCTACATAGCCATCTGTTGGAGCCATACTGGAGATGTGACTTTTGCAAGATGACAACATAGTGCATCCCTGTCTCTGTAAACATCTCCTTTAAAATTTGGATGCCTACATCATCATGTTTTCAAACTCAGTACCACTTTTTCTCCAGTACCATTGTTTTCAAGACAGTAGAGTTATTCAGCATGGAAAGAAGTCCTTTGGTAATGGAATCTGCCCTGCCCACCAACCACTCAGTTTCATCAGTCTGAAGAAGGGTCTCGACCTGAAACGTCGCCCATTCCTTCCCTCCAGTGATGCTGCCTCACCCGCTGAGTTACTCCAGCATTTTGTTCTACACTCTGTTTCACAGCTGTGGGAAGAACATGCAAACTCCACACAGAAAACAAACCAAGTTCAGGATTGACCTTAGCTGGCTGCAGCTGTGAGGCAGTTGCTCTACTTGTGTAAATTGCTGTGTAAATCTACTTCTGTATGTAAATTGCCATATTGGGGTTATTAAAGTTAATTTATTTTTGCTCCTCATTCACAAAACTGCTACAGTTCTCCAATGTTTCCAAATTTTCCATGATGATCCCACATTAATCTCTGCTGCAATTGGAGTGGTGGAGTTATACAACACAGAAGCAGATTCTTTGGCCCATCTGTCCATGCTGACCAAGATGTCCATCTGTGCTAAACCCATTTTACTTCCTTTAGCCCATATCCCTCTAAATCCTTTCTGTCCTGCAAGGCTTTTAAACATTGTAATTGTACCCACCTCTACAGCTTCCCTTGACTCTCAGTCTGAAGAAGGGTCTTGACCCAAAATGTGACCTATTCCCGCTTTCTAGAGATGCTGCCTGGCCCGCTGAGTTACTCCAGCTTTTTGTGCCTATCTACAGCTTCCTCATTCCATACACCTATCCCTCATGTCTCATTTAACTTTCTTCACTCTCACTGGAAATCTATGCTCTCTAATTCATCGTTGAAGTAAAAGACCTCCCGACTATGTCTACGACCTCCTACGACTATGTCTACGATCTCCTACGACCCCATCGACCTCAGACCTCAGTCTAACACACTGAAGACCAACTACGACTAGCTACGAGTGGAAAATGATCACATGATAAAATGATGTCATGTTTGCTTTTTTTTTTACTCGGGCCAGTTACCGACCTACGACAACCTACGACTACCATCACGACCTACTCTGACTTACGTACGACCTACCTACGAATAAATCGTATCAATTTTTTCCATGCTGACCTTTTTTTACTCGTGGACATTTTTTATCAGGCTCGAAAAAAACGCCGCAACCTACTTGAGACCACTCACGAGCATGAGGACGAGATAAGGGCCTGTCCCACTTTCACAACCTAATTCATGACGTCTACCGAGTTTGTCCTTGACTCATACTCGCAGCATAGTCGTCACAAGGCCCTAGGAGGTCGTAGGAGGCTATAGGAGTTCATAGGTAGGCCGTAGGTAGGTCGTGATGCTAGTCATAGGTACTGTTGGCATCAAGTAGGTCGTGGCATTTTTTTAGCCTGATGAAAAAATGTCCACGAGTAAAAAAGGTCGTGTATTAGGTCGTGAAAGTGGGACAGCCCCTTTACGAAGACCTCCTACGACCTCGTGGCGACCATGCTGCGAGGATGAGTCAAGGGCAAACTCGGCAGAGGTCGCCAATTTGGTTGTGAAAGTTGGACAGAGGCTTTAGACTCTCCAACCCTTGGTAAAAAAATGTGACCATCCACATTTTCTATGCCTCTCATGGTTTTAGGCATTTTAACCTGTTCCTCATCAATGCAAACCTATAGTGTTCTTTCATGTTTTAAATTAGATGCGTGTGGTGCTGTGCTTTCCCTTTTATTATCAATGGTGGTTCTCTGCCGAGTCTGAAATTTTCCAAATCTTTCGGCCTACTGTTTCTTCTGGCAACATTAGAAGCCTTATTTTAGATGCGATTTTATCATTCATCTTTATTGATAATCATGAGTATTATTTTTCCTTGTTGTAAATGTTGTCATAAATGTTGGCTTTTGCTTATTTGCTGTCATGCCTTTTTATGTAGTTATTTAAAATAACACAGACAACTCACTAAACATTCCTTGATAGTTTGTTTTACTCAGATTGAAGATCTTGGTTTCAAATAGAATTAAATCACCTCCTTTTTAAAAAAATATATAATATTATCATCACTATTTCCTAAATGCTCCTTTGTGATCAGATCAGCCATCACTAGTTCCCCAATATACTCATTTGACAGCCATTTGTTAGAAAGCTCAGCATTTTTCCAATCGAACCTTGTTTCTTGACATAGAACATAGAACAGCATAAGACCAGACACTTTGACCCACAATGTCTCTGTCAAACGTGATGCTAAGACTAAATGTTTAGGAAATAACTGCAGATGCTGGTTTAAATCGAAGATAGACACAAAACTCTATAGTAACTCAGCGGCAATACAAGGATGAAGTTAAAGGGAAAGAAAGTATAGGAAAAGTTAAGAAAGTTAACGGAAGAAATAGCTCACGAAGAGATAGGAAAGTATGGTCAAGTGAAATATGAATCGAATTGAAAGGAGAGGCGAGTAATGGATTAAAGATATTATATAAGAATGCATGAAGTATAAGAGTAAAGTGACTCAGTTACAGATTTAGGCTCAGTTAGATATGAGATTGTGGGGATGGCAAAGACATGGCTGCAGGAGAATCGGGACTGGGAACCGGATATTCAGGGTTATATGTCCTATAGAAAGGACAGGCAGGTGGGCAGAAAGGGTGGGGTAGCTCTGTTGGTGAGGGATGAAATTCAGTCCCTTGCGAGGTGTGACAGGGACTGACGATGTAGAGTCGCTTTGGATATAATTGAGGAATTGTAAAGGTAAAAAAACACTAATGGAGTTATCTACAGACTCCCAAACAGAGGCCTGGATATAGGGTGCAAGTTGCAGCAGGAGTTAAAATTGGTATGTAATAAGGGTAATGCCACTGTGGTCATGGGAGATTTCAATATGCAAGTAGACTGGGAAAATCAGGTTGGTCTGGACCCCAACGGAGGTCTCCGAGATGGATTCTTAGAGCAGCTTGTACTGGAGCCTACCAGAGAGAAGGTAATTCTGGATTTTGTGTTGTCTAATGAACCAGATTTAATAAGGGAACTCAAGGTAAAGGAACCACTAGGAGGTAGTGACCATAATATGATAAGTTTTAATTTGCAATTTGAGAGAGAGAAGGTTAAATCAGGAGTGTCAGTGATGCAGTTGAACAAAGGGGACTATGAAGGCATGAGAGAGGAGCTGGCCAAGGTAGACTGGAAAGGGATCATAGCAGGAATGATGGTGGAACAACAATGGCAGGAATTTCTGGGCATAATCCACAAGATGCAGAATCATTTTATTCCAAAGAGGGAGAAAGATTCTAAGGGGAGTAGGAGGCAACCTTGGCTGACAAGAGAAGTTAGGGATGGAATAAAACTAAAATAAAAGGTGTATAACATAGCAAAGAGTAGTGGGAAGCCAGGGGATTGGGAAACTTTCAAAGGACAACAGAAGGTAACATAAAGGGCAATACAGGGTGAAAAGTTGAAGTATGAGGGTAAGCTGGCCAAGGGTATAAAGAAGGATAGTAAAAGCTTATTTAGATATGTTAAGAGAAAAAGATTAGTAAAGATAAATATGGGTCCCTTGAAGACAGAAACAGGTGAAATTATTATGGGGAACACGGAAATGGCAGAAGAGTTGAACAGGTACTTTTGTTCTGTCTTCACTAATGAAGAGACAGACAACCTCGAGATGTACCAGAGAACAAAGGATCTAGGGAGACAGAGGAACTGAAAGAAATTTGCATTAGGCGAGAAATAGTATTGGGTAGACTGATGGGACTGAAGGCAGATAAATCCCCAGGGCCTGATGGTCTGCATCCCAGGCTACTCAACGAGGTGGCTCTAGAAATCGTGGATGCATTGGTGATCATTTACAATGTTCTATAGATTCAAGATTAGTTCCTGTGCATTGGAGGGTAGCTAATGTTGTCCCTCTTTTCAAGAAAGGAGCGAGAGAGAAAACAGGGAATTATAGACCAGTTAGCCTGACATCGGTGAGGGGGAAGATGCTGCAGTCAATTATTAAAGGAGTATTAACGACGCAATTGGATAGCAGTAAAAGGATTGGTCCAAGTCAGCATGGATTTATGAAGGGGAAATTCTGCTTGACTAATCTTCTGGAATTTTTTGAGGATGTGACAATATGGGGTGAAAAGATGAGGTACGAAGGTAAGCTGGCCAAGAATATAAAGGAGGATAGTAAAAGCTTCTTTCGGTATGTAAAGAGGAAAAAAATTAGTTAAGACAAAAGTTGGACCCTTGAAGACCGAAAAAGGTGAATTTATTATGGGGAACAAGGAAATGTCAGATTACTTGAATAGGTTCTTTGGATCTGTCTTCACTAAGGAGGACACAAACAATCTTCCTGATACAGTAATGGCCAGAGGATCTGGGGTGATGGATGAACTGAAGGAAATCCACATAAAGCAGGAAATGGTGTTGGGTAGACTGATGGGACTGAAGGCTGATAAATCCCCAGGGCCTGATGGTCTGCATCCCAGGGTACTTAAGGAAGTGGCTCTAGAAATCGTGGATGTATTGGTGATGATTTTCCAATGTTCTATAGACTCAGGATCAGTTCCTGTGGATTTGAGGGTAGCTAATATTATCCCACTTTTTAAGAACGGCGGGAGAGAGAAAACAGGGAATTATAGACCAGTTGGCCTGACATCGGTGGTGGGGAAGATGCTATGAGATCTTTGAACTCGCAAATACAGACTACACAGAACATCTTAATAGAGAAATAAGAGGTATCATAGAATATCTTATTTCCTAAATATCGGGACAGGCTCGGTGGCATACACCTGATCTGCCCCAGTAGATTCTTCCACGATTCATTTGATTTCCTTTTTTAACAATAATTGACACATGATTCTTTTTGAATTTATCTTGCAATGCAGGCTGTTTGATCCTACCCAGGCGAAAATATAATATTATTCAGCTCAGCTTATCATAAACGTTTGTACGGTTAACTGAATCATACTCAACACCATTAGTGAATCTTCAACTTCATTCCAAAATTTTAATCTTGTTACTGTTATTTTCAAATTTCTCTGTAGATTTGCTCCTCCCTATCTTTAATCGGAGTGCCTCCATTGTTCCTCCTTCTCCCTGCCCCTGTCAGGCAGAAGATACAGATGTTTGAGAGCACGCACCCTCAGACTCAGGAACAGCTTCTTCCCCTCACACCACGCTCCTGAAAGGTCCTTCCATCACGCCCATTTCACCTCTACCCCATTGTGGACATTGGACTTTGTCTATGGAAATAGTGTGCTACATTGCTGAGAACTATATTCTGCACTCTGTACCTTCCACTTTCCTTTATCTTTTGCACGGTGTTGACTTGGTTATATTTGTGTATAGTGTTATCTAATCTGATCAGATGGCATGCAAAACAAAGCTTTTCATTGTACCTCAAAACATGTGACAGTAATAAACCTATACGTTATTTCAAGCTCTTCCGATTCTTGACTTCCACCTCTACTCTTTCACCATCACTGACAGCTCAGCTTTTAGCTGCCTGGAATCTAAAGGCAGTAATTATCTCCACTTCTCTGTGTTGGTTTGTTTTATTTGGTTAAGGACTTCATGGTGGTTTACACGAAGCTATTAGTAGTTACAATAGTGTCATTGGAACCTAGGCCTTTGGGTCAAAGTTTCACATGGATGGAACACAGGGAAAATCAGAAAGAGAGAGAAACTTACCACCAGGTTACCAATCACCATGACCATCATGAAGACGATGAGGCACATGGGCCGCCCGGCCACCTCCATGCAGCTCCACATTGTCTCGATCCATTCCCCGCAGAGGATGCGGAACACGATGAGAAACGAATGGAAGAAGTCGAACATATGCCAGCGCGGAAGTAAACAATCTTCGGAAATCTTGCAGACGCATTGCTTGTACATCTTGCCAAAGAGCTGCATCCCAACCACGGCGAAAATGAAGACAATGATAGCTAGGACCAGCGTCAGGTTCCCCAGTGCTCCCACGGAGTTACCGATGATCTTTATCAGCATGTTCAGAGTTGGCCAAGACTTGGCAAGCTTGAAAACCCGCAACTGGAATGGGGGAGGGTTGAGTTTAGTTTAGGTGAGGGATACAGTGTGGAAAGAGGCCATTTAGCCCACCTAGTCCACGTCAGACAGCAATCCCCACATGCTAACACTACCCTACACACACTAGGGACAATTTACACTTGTATGTCTTTGGATCTTGGGAGGAAACCGAAGATCTTGGGGAAAACCCACGGGTTCATGGGTAGAATGTACAAACTGCGTTGTCAGGTTCGAACCTGGGTCTCTGGCATTGCAAGCGCAGTAAGGCAGGAACTCTACCGCTGTGCCACCGTGCCACCCATTGATGGATGGTTCATTGATGAAGCAAATGGGGTTTAACTTTGTATTCTTACTGCAACAATTGCAAACTTACGATAGCAGTGACCAACACATTTAACACCGAACACAAGAACCACACTGAAGAAATCTTTTCTAACTTCTGTGAAATATTATGCACAATTCCAACGTGAAGTAAATTATAGCTCCATAAATAAATGGAAGTCTATCTTTTTGCACACCAGCAGGTAGTTACGCAACATGCAGGTAAACCTTGTGATACAAACCAATCTGAATGAACGCAGCACTGACAATCCCTGTACGTTCGCCAGTCCAAGCTCAACCAAGCTGAGGGTCACGATGATACTGTCAAATATGTTCCAGCCCACTTGAAAGTAATAGTAAGGATCCAGAGCGAGTAGTTTGAACACCATTTCAGCAGTGAAGATCCCTGTGAATACCTGTCAAAAAAAAGACCATGACATAAGTCTCCAAAAAAGACGGCAAATATCATCCCATTCCTTTATTTTGTGAACACATACTCTTGGAGTCAAGCAATGGTCCTCTGTTTTATTGAATTGGTGTTGTTGCAGCTGCCCCGATGAGTGGCCCACTCTCAACAATAGTGATTCTACCAGAACTGCCACCACAGTTCCAGCCATACATAAATCTTCTCTGCACTCTTTCCAACTTAACAACATCCTTCCTGTTTCAGGATGACCAAACCATTGATTTAAATCCCACTGCAATGTTTGATAAATTTCTTCACTGGACCATCAATGTTGGTGTCATCTGAAAACTTACTAACAATGTCATCTAACTTTCATCCAAATTGCCAATATAAACGACAAACAGTGATCCCTGCACCAATCCCCTGGCACATGATTGTTCATACATCTCCCATCTGAAAAAACAATGCTCTTCCACTACTCCTGTCTCTGACAGCCAAATATATTTGTGTCCAGTTGGCAGATTCCATATGATTTCACCTTCTGGACAAGTCTACCATGCGGCAGACCGATACATGATCAACAATGCGCTACCATGCAGTTCACCATGTGGTACCTTGTAAAAAGCCTTAGATTATTCTTCGTGATTGCTTCCTAATAACCAACCTTGGACCTTGGTTGACAATGTTGGCATCAGAGCGGCCTCAAGGCTGTAACTGAGCCCATGAATGATGCTTATGTATTAGCTTATCAATCCTAATAAAATAATTGAACACCAGTCTCTGGTCTTAACATATCCACCAGGCCTCCTGATCCACTCAAAGTATAGTTTAGTTTAAGGTACACAGAAAAGCTGGAGAAACTCAGCGGGTGCAGCAGCATCTATGGAGCGAAGGAAATAGGCAACGTTTCGGGCCGAAACCCTTTCTTCAGACTATAGTTTAGTTTAGTTTTGTTTAGAGATACAGCTCGGAAACAGCCCTTCGGCCCACCAAGTCTGCACCAACTAGCGATTTCCGCACATGAACACGACACACATTGGGGACAATTTTACATTTATACCAAGCCAATTAGCCTACAAACCTGTACGTCTTTAGAGTGTGGGAGGAAGTCGAAGATCTCGGAGTAAACCCATGCGGTCACGGGGAGAACGTAAAAACTCCGTACAGACAGCACCCGTAGTCGGGATCGAACCGGGGTCTCTGGCGTTGTAAGCGTTGTAAGGCAGCAACTCTACCACTGCGCCACCACACCACAAGAAAAAGCAGCAACTATTGTCACGGCAAGAAAAGTAAATACTCACCAGATTCCCCACAGACAGCATGTTTTCAAAGCTCTCTGACATGGGGTAGTGCTCCATAGCCATAAAGAGAGTGTTCAGCACAATGCA
The DNA here is from genome assembly GCF_028641065.1 of Leucoraja erinaceus. NCBI lineage: Eukaryota > Metazoa > Chordata > Chondrichthyes > Rajiformes > Rajidae > Leucoraja > Leucoraja erinaceus. The sequence continues at coordinate 30,158,946 of NC_073403.1, forward strand.
TATCGTGATCCCCAGATCCACAAATGGGTCCATCACAATAATCTTCAAGATCCCCTTAACCTTCACCCAGAGAGGACAGCAATCCCAGATTAGAAATCTGTTGGCAAATCTGTACCACCACGGAGGACATTTCTGATGTGCCTCCTCCAGCTCTACAGAAGAAGAAAAACAAGGAGCATATTAATCTTCTTGGAACAAACACACAACATTTACATCAGCATTCAGAGGCCAAAAGTGTATTAGAAGTTCAATTGTCTCCGTTTGGTGCACTGCTTGAGGTAGTAGAGAAACAAAAAGAGTAATTTGAGTCATGGAATTTAATGCACTGGAATTTCTTCTTATTTTCCAATGGTTGAGCTCCCTCCATTAACTAAAGACGCAAGAGTCCAAAGAGCAGTAAACCAGTTCTGCCAGTTACTTAATAATGAGATCAAATATAATCTGTACCTAATTTCTACTTGGATATTCCATAATATCACCCCTAATATAAATCCATTATAATATCAAATATCAATATATAAATATAAATATCACCCCTAATATAAATCCATTTGGCATGGGAACATTTCTGTCATCCCCAAACTTGTCATCTTTTGCATGATTTCAACTTTTGTTTAAAAGAATATTTCCTTATTTTACTTTGTTCAAATGTATTCAGTTCTAAACCCCATTAAAGTTTTGATCCAATCCTAAAACAAATCGTGATATCTGGAGTTGAGATGGCAGCGAATGATTTAGAGGCAGCATTTGATCATCTATGGTTAACAAAGTCATAGAACATAGAACAGTAGGGAAAAAGAACAAGCCCTCTGGTCCCATAACCATCGGCATCACAGAGAAAACAATCCAAGTCTGTCCACCTTCTCCCCGTAACCAATACCCGCTGATCCAGGCATTCCATTCTGGTCAACCTCTTCTGCGACAGTATAATCCAAATGTTGCCTAACCAAAGACCTATAAAGCTTCATCATTGACTTCCTGACACTTATATTCAATGCCCCACCCTATGAAGGCAAGCAGACCATATGTCTTCCTAATGCCCCTGTCCTACTTAGGAAACCTGAACAGAAACCTCTGGTGACTTTGCGCCCCACCCAAGGTTCCCGTGCGGTTCCCGAAGGTTTCAGGTGGTTGCCGGAGGTTGCAGGTAGTGGAAGCAGGTAGGGAGACTGACAAAAACCTCTGGGAACCTCTGGGAACCGCACGGAAACCTTGGGTGGGGCGCAAAGTCTCCAGAGGTTTCCGTTCAGGTTTCCTAAGTGGGACAGGGGCATTACCACTCTATCTACTTGTGTTGCCACTTTCTGGGAGTTATGGACTTGGAGCCCAAGATCTCTCTTATATTAATACTACTAAGGGTCAGGCCATTAATTGTATATGATCCCCTTACATTTAACCTCCCAAAGTACAACATATCATACTTACTCAGATTAAACTCCATCTGCTCATTTCTATGGCCTCTTTGACAGCCTTTGTCACAATCTGCAATGCCAGCAGTCTTGGTGTAATCTGCAAACTTTCTAACCAACTCTTCCACATTTACACTCAAGACTTTTGTATATATTACTAACTGCAGAGGTCCCAGCACGGATCCCTGTGGAACTTCCCCTGGTCATGGACCTCCAGCCTGAATATTGTCCTTTAATCCTAACCCTCTGTCTTCTTGCAGGGAGACAATTCTAAATCCATACGACAAAGCTACTGTTAATCCCATGCATATTAATCTTCTGGATCAGCCTACCTACAGAAGGATATTTGGAGTAAGTCCATAACTCCCTGAATGTGGCAACAGACATAGATAGAGTGGTAAATAAGGCATTTGGTGTGCTTGCTTTCATCAGCCGGTGTAATGAGTATTAGAGTTATGAAGTCATGAAGCAGCGCCATAAGACTTCTGTTAGGCTGCATTTGAAGTATTGTGTGTAGTTCTGGTCACCCCATTTCAGGAAGGATATGGAGGCTTTGGAGAGGGTGCAGAACAGGTTTACCAGAATGATGCCTGGATTATGGGATATTAGCTACAGGGAGAGGTTGGATAAACTTGGATTGTTTTCTCTGGAATAGCGGAGGTTGAGGGGAGACTGCATGGAAGTTAACGAAAATATGAGATGCATAGATAGGGTAGACAGTCAGAACTTTTTTCCTAAGGTGGAAACGTCAAAGCAAAAGGACATTGCTTTAAATTGAGGGGGGCAAAGTTAAAGAGGATGTGCAATGCAAATTGTTTTTTGCACAGAGGTTGGTGGGTGCTTTTAACATGCTGCCAGATGTGGTGTTGAGGCAGATATGATAGTGGTGTTCAAGAGGCCTGTAGATTGGTGCATGGGTATACAGGTAATGGAGGGCTGTGGATCATGTGCAGACAGATGGGAGTAGTTTATCATGGCATCATCCTCAGCAATGACATTGGGGCTTGAAGGATTGCTCCTGTGCTATATTGTTGGCTGTTACTGTTCTATGTTCGAACTTCCAAGCCTATTTCCCTCCATGCAAATCAGACAGCGTGGATGGGTAACAAGAGAAACTGGGCATGTTCGTGGGCTTTATGAGTGAATGTAGGATACAAGTGATGGGATGAAAAGAAAATACAAGAATAAATAGAATATATAATCTGTTAGTTGCCAAGGGGAAACATTAGCAGCTCTGTGTATAATTTCTGTAAAGTTATAAATATCTAGGCTATTCTGTAATGCTAGAATCTATATTACTAAATCTCTGATATTTACTGCTTTTGGCCTACTATGCTGCGATTTCCGACAGAACGCAGCCACCTACGGCCGTCATTTTTGGCCACCTTGCACAGAGCCCCCCTCCGCCTTATGGGTGCGGAGGATTTTTCCCATCGATGACAAATCAGAGAGATATTAATGTTTTAAAAAGATTCACCATTCTCTCTGCTGCCCCTGCTGGAGGGAGGGGGAGGGACTATAAAACCAGGAAATGGTGTGCCTCACTCGCTCTCTTCAAAATGGATGAAGCCAAGGGTCACGTCTCTCTGAGCTCTGATTAACACTGAACAAATGTCTACACAACTGTGAGTACCCTTAATGTGGTTTGAAAATGAAAATATGGTTTGTTTGAAGTACTGCCTGCAAATGTGTTCAATAAGGAACTGCAGATGCTGGAAGATCGAAGGTACACAAAAATGCTGGAGAAACTCAGCGGGTGCAGCAGCATCTATGGAGTGAAGGAAATAGGTGATGTTTCGGGCCGAAACCCTTCTTCAGACTGCCTGCAAATGGTTGTTTGGATGCTTTGGCTTGAAGTTGAAAGGCACTACTTACTGCAAATGGTGGCATGAAGTTGAAAGGCACTACTTACTGCAAATGGTGGCTTGGGTGCTTTGGCTTGAAGTTGAAATGCACTATTTACTGCAAATGGTGGCTTGGGAGCTTTGGTTTAAAGTTCAAAATGCACTACTTACTGCAAATGGTGGCTTGGGAGCTTTGGCTTAAAGTTTAAAAAATCACCATTCTCTCTGCTGCACCTGCTGGAGGGAGGGGGAGGGACTATAAAACCAGGAAGTGGTGTGCCTCACTCACTCTCTGCAAGATGGATGAAGCCAAGGGTGACGTGTCTCTGAGCTCTGAAAGACACTGAACGACACTGAACAAATGTCTACACAACTGTGAGTACCCTTAATGTGGTTTGAAAATTAAAATATGGGTTTTTTTTAAAGTAAAAAGGCATTGCCTGCAAATGGTTGTTTTGGGTGCTTTGGCTTGAAGTTGAAAAGCACTACTTACTGCAAATGGTGGCTTGGGAGCTTTGGTTTAAAGTTGAAATGCACTACTTACCGCAAATGGTGGCTTGAGAGCTTTGGCTTGAAGTTGAAAGGCACTACTTACTGCAAATGGTGGCTTGGGTGTTTTACATGAAGTTGAAAGGCACTACTTACTGCACATGGTGGCTTGGGTGCTTTGGTTTGAAGTTGAAAGGCACTACTTACTGCAAATGGTGGCTTGGGTGCTTTGGCTTGAAGTTGAAAGGCACTACTTACTGCAAATGGTGGCATGAAGTTGAAAGACACTACTTACTGCAAATGGTGGCTTGGGTGCTTTGGCTTGAAGTTGAAAGGCACTACTTACTGCAAATGGTGGCTTGGGTGCTTGGCTTGAAATTGAAAGGCACTACTTACTGCAAATGGTGGCTTGGGTGCTTTGGCTTGAAGTTGAACGGCACTACTTTCTGCAAATGGTGGCTTGGGTGCTTGGCTTGAAGTTGAAAGGCACTACTTACTGCAAATGGTGGCTTGGGTGTTTTACATGAAGTTGAATGGCACTACTTACTGCAAATGTTGGCTTGGGTGCTTTGGCTTGAGGTTGAAAGGCACTACTGCAAATGCACTTACTTCCTGTTTGCACTGTATATTGATTTTAGATAAAACGCTAAACTTACGGCTGTGATTTTTGGCCATTTTACTCAGTCCCCCCTCCGCTGAGCAGGTGCAGAGAATTCTTCCCATCAATGAAAAATAAAAGTGTTATTAGTGTTTAAAAAATGTTGAGAATCTATCTCCTGTCAATCACGCCCTGAAAGCCACACCTTTTCCGGTGGGAGGGGGAGGGGTTATAAAACCCAGAAGTGTGGGTGTGGCTCAGTCTCTGCATGATGGGGGAGGGAGAGGTCATGACTCTGTCTGAGCTGTGAATCAACTGAACACACTGAATGTCTACTGAACTGTGAGTTTGGTGTTTTGTGTGGTTTTATGGTGGTTTCACCCTGCATGAAATGGTATGAAGCTGCATTTGAATTTGGTGGCCTTGCACCCTGCTTGAAGTGGAATAAAACTGCACTGAATTTGGTGGCCTTGCACCCGGCTGAAAGTGGTATGAAACTGCACTTGTATTTGGTGGCCTTGGATCCAGCTTGAAATGGTATGAAACTACACTTGAATTCGGTGGCCTTGCACCCTGCTCATAGTGGTAAGAAACTGCACTTGAATTTGGTGGCCTTGAACCCTGCTTGAAATGGTAGGAACATGGATTTGAATTTGGTGGACATGCACCCTGCTTGAAATGGAATTTCAAGGAATAGTCATGAGTCAACTGCCAGCCCACCAGCCGTGAGTGAGCTGCCAGCAGATCAGGCTTGAGGGACTGAGCTGCCACCCCAAGAACCCATACCAGCACTCCAGAAAGCCCCCCCACTGGCCACCAATATTGGAATTGGTAGAGAGGTGGAATATTGCGTCGGGGGACCAGCCCTCCCGTGTAAACATGGGATCCAATGGGTCCTACTTAGTCTAGTAGAATATATATATTCAGAATGTAGAATGAACATACAGAAGTTTTTAGTCATCAAGTCATACCGGAAGTAAGCAGGCCCTTTGAACCAACTTGCCCATGTGGATCCAGATGGCTCATCTACACCAGTCCCATCTACCCATGTTTGGGCCACATCCCACTAAACCTTTCTTATTCATGACCATGTCCAAATGTCTTTTAAATGTTTTCATAGTACCAAACTATCAGGGATGGGATTCGAACCCACACCTCAAGTGGAAACTACCTCGAACAAGCAGCACCTTGTCCCAGCTCTGCAGAGAGCATTCCCAATTTGACCAAATCTCCCAGCAAGCCCTGACACTTAACCACATTTTGAAGTCCTGACTGGTCCAATTTAGTCAGGATTAACATGTACACTAGCACTATCGTACGCACACTAAGGATAATTTGCAATTTTTACCAGTGCCAATTAACCTATAAACCTGAAGGTACACAAAAATGCTGGAGAAACTCAGCGGGTGCAGCAGCATCTATGGAGCGAAGGAAATAAGCAACATTCTTCAGTCTGAAGAAGGGGTTCGGCCCGAAACGTTGTCTATTTCCTTCGCTCCATAGATGCTCCTGTGCCCGCTGAGTTTCTCCAGCATTTCTGTGTACCTTCGATTTTCCAGCATCTGCAGTTCCTTCTTAAACAACCTATAAACCTGTGTATCTTTGGCATGTGGGAGGAGACCGGAGCACCCAGAGAAAACCCATGTGGTCACAGGGAGAACATACAAACTCGGTTCAGACAGCACCCATGGTCGGGATTGAACCCAGGTCTCTGACGCTGTAACGCAGCTACTCTTCCACTGCGCCACCGTGCCGTCCATATGGGTCCATGTAGCTTTAACAACTCTGAGTAAAGGTAAAATCTCCAATGGTTTTCAATCCGCCAGCTCCTCCAGCTCACTGCACAACCAGTGGGTTGGTGTGAAATAAACTACAGCATATGTACACGATGGCCTTACAACACATGAAACTACTCATTCAAAATCCACAGGATACAAGATGGTGATTTGTTTCTCTTGCATGAGACAACTTTCATCAGCTACATCCTTCAAGAATTATTGGCACCATAGAAAATGTTGCAGGTACATGTATCTCAATGTAGTATTCCATGGATGTAGAGGTCATTGGTAAGGCAACAATTATTGACCATCCAAATGATGGGAGCCACAGTGGTGCAGCCGATAAAGCTTCTGTCTCACAGTGCCAGAGACCCAGCTTTGATCCTGAGCTCATGTGCTGTCTGTGTGGAGTTTGCACGTTTTCCCGGTGAGCATATAGGTACCCTCTGGGTGCAGCGGTTTCCTCCCACATCCTACATGTGGGTTTGTAAGTTAAATGGCCTCTGTAAAATTGGCCCTAATATGTAAGGCGTTGATGAGAAGGTGGGATAACAATATGAACGGGTGATCCATTGTTGGCATGATGGGCCAAAGGACCTGTTTCCATTCTGTACATCTAAACTAAGCTAAAGTAAAGATTTTGTAGGTATCAGTAGATCAGTAGGTGCTACGGAGGGGAAGACAAGTGTGATTGTAGGCATTCCAGAAAGGAATAATCATTGCAGAGGAGGCAGAGAATGGTAGCACTCTGACCCAAAATGTAGGGGAGAGAGAAGAAAAAGACAATAAACAGAGAATAAGAGAGGGTGGGTTTCTTAAATGTGTATATTTTAATGCTAGGAGCATTGTAAGAAAGGTGGATGAACTTAGAGCCTGGATTGACACCTGGAAGTATGATGTTGTGGCGATCAGTGAAACATGGTTGCAGGAGGGCTGTGATTGGAAACTAAATATTCCAGGATTTTGTTGCTTCAGGTGTGATAGAATTGGAGGGGCAAGAGGTGGAGATGTTGCATTGCTTATCAGGGAAGATATTACAGCAGTGCTTTGGCAGGATAGATTAGAGGGCTTGTCTAGGGAGGCTATTTGGGTGGAATTGAGAAATGGGAAGGGGGTAGCAACACTTATAGGGGTGTATTATAGACTGCCAAATGGGGAGCGAGAATTGGAAGAGCAAATATGTAAGGAGATTGCAGATATTAGTAGTAAGCACAAGGTAGTGATTGTGTGAGATTTCAATTTTCCACACATGGACTGGGAAACACATTCTGTAAATGGGCTGGATGGGTTGGAGTTTGTAAATTGTGTGCAGGATAGTTTTTTGCAGCAATACATAGAAGTACCTACTAGAGAAGGGGCGGTGCTGGACCTCCTGTTAGGAAATGAGACGGGTCAGGTGGCAGAGGTATGCGTTGGGGAACAGTTCAGGACCAGTGATCACAATACCATTAGTTTCAATATAATTATGGAGAGGGGCAGAACTGGACCTAGGGTTGAGATTTTTGATTGGAGAAAGGCTAACTTTGAGGAGATGCGAAAGGATTTAAAAGGAGTAAATTGGGACATTTTGTTTTATGGGAAAGATGTGGAAGAGAAATGGAGTACATTTAAAGGTGACATTTTAAGAGTACAGAATCTTTATGTCCCTGTTCGGTTGAAAGGAAATAGTAAAAATAGGAAAGAGCCATGGTTTTCAAGGGAAATTGGACACTTGGTTCGGAAAAAAAGGGAGATCTACAATAATTATAGGCAGCATGGAGTAAATGAGGTGCTTGAGGAGTATAAAGAATGTAAAAAGAATCTCAAGAAAGAAATTAGACAAGCTAAAAGAAGATATGAGGTTGCTTTGACAAGTAAGGTGAAAGTAAATCCAAAGGGTTTCTACAGCTATATTAATAGCAAAAGGATAACGAGGGATAAAATTGGTCCATTAGAGAGTCAGAGTGGACAGCTATCTGCAGAGCCAAAAGAGATGGGGGAGATATTGAACAATTTATTTTCTTCGGTATTCACCAAGGAGAAGGATATTGAATTATGTGAGGTAAGGGAAACAAGTAGAGTAGCTATGGAAACTATGAGATTCAAAGAAGAGGAAGTACTGACACTTTTGAGAAATATAAAAGTGGATAAGTCTCCAGGTCCGGACAGGATATTCCCTAGGACATTGAGGGAAGTTAGTGTAGAAATAGAAGGGGCTATGACAGAAATATTTCAAATGTCATTAGAAATGGGAATAGTGCCGGAGGTTTGGCGTACTGCGCATGTTGTTCCATTGTTTAAAAAGGGGTCCAAGAGTAAACCTAGCAATTATAGACCTGTTAGTTTGACGTCGGTGGCGGGCAAATTAATGGAAAGGATACTTAGAGATAATAAATATAAGCATCTGGATAAACAGGGTCTGATTAGGAACAGTCAACATGGATTTGTGCCTGGAAGGTCATGTTTGACTAATCTTCTTGAATTTTTTGAAGAGGTTACTATGGAAATTGATGAGGGTAAAGCAGTGGATGTTGTATATATGGACTTCAGTAAGGCCTTTGACAAGGTTCCTCATGGAAAGTTGGTTAAGAAGGTTCAATGGTTGGGTATTAATGGTGGAGTAGCAAGATGAATTCGACAGTGGCTGAATGGGAGATGCCAGAGAGTAATGGTGGATGGTTGTTTGTCAGGTTGGAGGCCAGTGACTAGTGGGGTGCCACAGGGATCTGTGTTGGGTCCACTGTTGTTTGTCATGTACATCAATGATCTGGATGATGGTGTGGTAAATTGGATTAGTAAGTATGCAGATGATACTAAGATAGGTGGGGTTGTGGATAATGAAGTAGATTTTCAAAGTCTACAGAGAGATTTATGCCAGTTGGAAGAGTGGACTGAAAGATGGCGGATGGAGTTTAATGCTGATAAGTGTGAGGTGCTACATCTTGGCAGGACAAATCAAAATAGGACGTACATGGTAAATGGTAGGGAATTGAAGAATGCAGGTGAACAGAGGGATCTGAGAATAACTGTGCACAGTTCCCTGAAAGTGGAATCTCGTGTAGATAGGCTGGTGAATTAGAGGATGGATGTCAACAAAATAGAGAGAGTACAGAGGAGATTTACTAGAATGTTGCCTGGGTTTCAGCAACTAAGTTACAGAGAAAGGTTGAACAAGTTAGGGCTTTATTCTTTGGAGCGCCGAAGGTTAAGGGGGGACTTGATAGAGGTCTTTAAAATGATGAGAGGGATAGACAGAGTTGATGTGGATAAGCTTTTCCCACTGAGAGGAGGGAAGATGCAAAGAAGGGGACATGACTTGAGAATTAAGGGACAGAAGTTTAGGGGTAACATGAGGGGGAACTTCTTTACTCAGAGAGTGGTGGCTGTGTGGAATGAGCTTCCAGTGCAGGTGGTGGAGGCAGGTTCGTTTTTATCATTTAAAAATAAATTGGATAGTTATATGAACGAGAAAGGAATGGAGGGTTATGGTCTGAGCGCAGGTATATGGGACTAGGGGAGAATACGTGTTCGGCACAGACTAGAAGGGTCGAGATGGCCTGTTTCCGTGCTGCAATTGTTATATGGTTATATGGTTATATTGAACTGCTTGGGTTTTAAGTCATCCTGACACTTGTCCAGGCTGTTTGATTCCACAAAGTACCAATATGTGGAGGGTGGCATAAATTATGTAGAAATGCATATTCAGTTTAGTTTAGTTACAGCATGGAAACAGTACCTGACAGTAAAGTAATCTGAATCCGAGTTATTTTATTCTACCCATTCATTTGTCTGATCCCATGGCTTCAGCTGATCTTTTACACCCATTGAATTGAATACTTTATTGTCACATGTGGCAAGTCAGAGTAAAATTCTTTGCTTGCTTACCCAAGGTCTGCAAATAGTCGTCCATAAAGGGCGCTTACAAAGTTACAGTACCCCCTCCCTCTCCTCACTGCGATCTCCCCATGCTGGGGGTCAAGATTCAAGGGACTTTATTGTCATGTGTCCCGGATAGGCAATGAAATTCTTGCTTTGCTTCAGCACAACAGAACATAGTAGGCATGAATACAGAACTGATCAGTGTGTCCATATACCATTACATAAATATATACACACATGAATAAATAAACAGTTAAGATGCAAATAAACAGATAATGGGCTATTAATGTTCAGAGTTTTGTTTGAGTTGAGCTTAATAGCCTGATGGCTGTGGGGATGCAGCTATTCCTGAACCTGGATGATCCTGTACCTTCTACCTGAAGGTAGTGGGGAGATGAGTGTGTGGCCAGGATGGTGTGGGTCCTTGATGATGCTGCCAGCCTTTTTGAGGAAGCGACTGCGATAAATCCCCTCGATGGTAGGGAGGTAAGAGCCGATGATAGACTAGGCAGTGTTTACTACTTAAACATAGACAAAGAACATATAAAATAGGTGCAGGAGTAGGCCATTCGGCCCTTCGAGCCTGCACCGCCATTCAATATGATCATGGCTGATCATCCAACTCAGTATTCTGTACCTGCCTTCTCTCCATACCCTCTGATCCCTTTAGCCACAAGGGCCACATCTAACTCCCTATTAAATATAGGCAATGAACTGGCCTCAACTATCTTCTGTGGCAGAGAATTCCAGAGATTCACCACTGTCTGTGTGAAAAATATTTTTCTCATCTCGGTCCTAAAAGATTTTCCCCTTATCCTTAAACTGTGACCCTTTGTTCTGGACTTCCCCAACATCGGGAACAATCCTCCTGCATCTAGCCTGTCCAACCCCTTAAGAATTTTATAAGTTTCTATAAGATCCCCCCTCAATCTTCTAAATTATAGCGAGTACAAGCCGAGTCTATCCAGTCTTTCTTCATATGAAAGTCTTGACATCCCAGGAATCAGTCTGGTGAACCTTCTCTGTACTCCCTCCACGACAAGAATGTCTTTCCTCAGATTAGGAGACCAAAACTGTACACATTACTCCAGGTGTGGTCTCACCAAGACCCTGTACAACTGCAGTAGAACCTCCCTGCTCCTATACTCAAATCCTTTTGCTATGAATGCTAACATACCATTCGCTTTCTTCACTGCCTGCTGCACCTGCATGCCTACTTTCAATGACTGGTGTACCATGACACCCAGGTCTCGTTGCATCTCCTCTTTTCCTAATCGGCCACCATTCGAATAGTCTACTAATTGGCCACCAACAGAATAGTCTACTTTCCTGTTTTTGCCACCAAAGTGGATAACCTCACATTTATCCACATTATACTTCATCTGCCATGCATTTGCCCACTCACACAGCCTATCCAAGTCACCTTGCAGCCTCCTAGCATCCTCCTCACCACTAACACTGTTCCCCAGCTTCGTGTCATCCGCAAACTTGGAGATGTTGCATTCAATTCCCTCGTCAAAATCATTAATATATATTGTAAATAGCTGGGGTCCCAGCTCTGAGCCTTGCGGTACCCCACTAGTCACTGCCTGCCATTGTGAAAAGGACCCGTTTACTCCTACTCTTTGCTTCCTGTTTGCCAGCCAGTTCTCTATCCACATCAATACTGAACCCCCAATACCGTGTGCTTAAAGTTTGTATACTAATCTGTTATGTGGGACCTTGTCGAAAGCCTTCTGAAAGTCCAGATATAACACATCCACTGGTTCTCCCTTATCTACTCTACTAGTTACATCATCGCAAAATTCTCTAAGATTCGTCAGACATGATTTACCTTTCATAAATCCATGCTGACTTTGTCCAATGATTTCACCACTTTCCAAATGTGCTGCTATCCCATATTTGATAACCGACTCTAGCAGTTTCCCCACTACCGGTGTTAGACTAACTGGTCTGTAATTCCCCATTTACTCTCTCCCTCCCTTTTTAAAAAGTGGGGTTACATTAGCTACCCTCCAATCCTCAGGAACTACTCCAGAATCTAAAGAGTTTTGAAAAATTATCACTAATGCATCCACTATTTCTGCAGCTACTTCCTTAAGTACTCTGGGATGCAGCCTATCTGGCCCTGGGAATTTATCGGCCTTTAATCCATTCAATTTATCTAACATCACCTCCTGGCTAACCTGGATTTCACTCAGTTCCTCCATCTCATTTGACCCCCGGTCCCCTGCTATTTCCGGCAGATTATTTATGTCTTCCTTAATGAAGACAGAACCAAACTAGTTATTCAATTGGTCTGCCATGTCTTTGTACCCCATGATCAATTCACCTGTTTCTGACTGCAAGGGACCTACATTTGTTTTAACTAATCTTTTTCTCTTCACATATCTATAAAAGCTTTTGCAGTCAGTTTTTATGTTCCCTGCCAGTTTTCTTTCATAATCTATTTTCCCTTTCCTAATTAAGCCCTTTGTCATCCTCTGCTGGACTCTGAATTTCTCCCAGTCCTATGGCAGGCTGCTTTTTCTGGCAAATGTGTATGCTTCAAATTTTGTTTTGATACTATCCCTGATTTCCCTTGTTATCCACAGATGCACTACCTTCCCTGATTTATTCCTTTTACAAACTGGGATGAACAATTGTTGTACTTCATCCATGCAGTCTTTAAATGCCTTCCATTGCATATCCACCGTCAACCCTTTAAGAATCAATTGCCAGTCTATCTTGGCCAATTCACATCTCATACCCTTAAAGTTACCTTGCTTTAAGTTCAGGACCCTTGTTTCTGAATTAACAATCTCACTCTCCATCCTAATGATGAACTCTTTTTGTAGTCTTTTCCGCTCCTGGGCGCTCAAGTTGCTGAACCAAGCCACGATGCAACCGGTCAGCATGGTCTCTACTGTGCACCTGTAGAAATTAGAGAGAGTCCTCTTTGACATACTGACTCTCCGTAATCTTCTCAGGAAGTAGAGGCACTGATGTGTTTTCTTTATAATTGCATCAGTGTTCTCGGACCAGGAGAGATCTTCAGAGATGTGCACACCCAGGAATTAAAAGCTCTTGATGTTCAGATACACATCATAGGTCTTTAGAGATAAACATTGCATGTCCAGAGTGTTACTGAATGTGAATGTCAAAGGCATCATACTGATAGCTTTGATCACTGGTGCATTGAGAGGGCAGGACCCTGCCCGCTTTCCAAAGCTGTTCTGAGTGTGCAGCAGGCTACCAGGCTGGGAATGAGAGATGGACTCCTCAAGGGAGACTCTGCTTGGACCAAGCTGGAAGAACAACGAGCAATGAGCATCCAACAGAAATGTCCTCACCTACATTGTTATTCTGTAGGGGAGGACATTCACCTCCTTTGTGCAATCAATGGTTCTTTGTTCAAATTCAAGAAAAATTGGAATAAACTAAGCAAGGATAAAATTATGCAGTGGTGATCATCACCAACTTTCAGAAGGAGCTAAAAAATCCTGGAGATACTCAGCAGGTCAGACAGCATCTGAATGGAGCCATTTGACCTGGAATGACAACTTTAGTTTTAGAGACATAGTGCAGAAGCAGGTCCTTTGGCCCACCGAGTCCACGCCAACCTGCGAAACCCACACACTAACACTATTCTACACTCAAGGGACAATAATTTTACCAAGCCAAATAGCCTGCATGTATTTGGAGTGTGGGAGAAAACCGGAGCTCCCGGAGAAAACCCACGCAGATCACGGAGAGAATGTACAAACTCTGTACAGACAGCATCCGTTGTCAGGGGCAAACCCAGGTCTCTGGCGCTGTAATGCAGCAAATTGGAGGCCAAGTCAGTGGATTATTTTAAGGCAAAGATAGATAGATTCTTAGTTAGTGCAGGTGTTAGAGGTTATGGGAGAAGGCAGGAGAATGGGGTTAAGAGGGAGAGATAGATCAGCCATGATTGAATGGTGGAGTAGACTTGATGTCAAATGGCCTAATTCTACTACTATTCCTTATGACCTTATGATCTACCACTGTGCCATTGTGCCGTTCCATTTCTTTCTCTACAGATGCTGCCTCATCTGAACATCGCCAGCAAATTCTGTTTTTATTTCACTCTTTGCTTGTAACCCATTTTCAAAAGTAGAAGTCTCTTACCATTGAGTGTGACAGTGCTGTGCACACTGGCCATACTCCCAGTTTTCTTTGAGGATGCTGGCTCTTCGAGAAACATGGAGGTACGTTTCGATCCAGAGATCTCGTCATCACTATCCCTCACAGATACCTACAAAGGAGCAGGAACATATTAGGAACAAGATACTGGTTGACTATTACAACACACAAGAGCATTGTCGATGAACATTATCTCTCTTTGACATAATTTTCCAGTGCAAAAGCATGTGCATTTATTGGAAGATCATGGATTTTGTGGTTTTGCAACAATTGGGTAAATACATTAAAGGTAGACACAGAATTCTGGAGTAACTCAGTGGGACAGGCAGCATCTCTGGAGAGACGGAATGGGTGATGTTTTGGGTCGAGACCCTTCTTCATTATATGGGTTTACTTTCCCGAAAAACAAGAGGAATCGAATATAGGAAAGAGGTCCTTCTCCAGTTGTACAAAGCCCTAGTGAGACCACACCTGGAGTATTGTGTGCAGTTTTGGTCCCCTAATATGAGGAAGGACATTCTTGCTATTGAATGAGTGCAGCATAGGTTTACAAGGTTAATTCCTGGGATGGCGGGACTGTCATATGCTGAGAGAATAAAGCAGCTGGGCTTGTACACTCTGGAGTTTAGAAGGATGAGAGGGGATCTCATTGAAACATATAAGATTGTTAAGGACTTCAACACACTAGAGGCAGGAAACATGTTCCCGATGTTGGGGGAGTCCAGAACCAGGGGCCACATTTTAAGAATACGGAGTAAGCCATTTAGAACGGAGACGAGGAAACACTTTTTCTCACAGAGAGTGGTGAGTCTGTGGAATTCTCTGCCTCAGTGGGCAGTGGAGGCACGTTCTCTGGATGCTTTCAAGAGAGAGCTAAGTAAGGCTCTAAAAAATAGCGGAGTCAGAGGATATGGGGAGAAGGCAGGAACGGGGTACTGATTGGGGATGATCAGCCATGATCACATTGAATGGCAGTGTTGGCTCGAAGGACCAAATAGCCTACTCCTGCACCTATAGTCTATTGTCTATTGGCTCCTGAATATTCTGTTCATCATAATTATTACCTGATATGTTGACAGCAAAGAGCATTCTTGGAAGAAATTACTTTAAATGTGGGAATAGTTTTGTAATATCTGTTGCTAAAACGTGATAGTGTTGCCGGTAATGTGATACTATTGATGTTACAGGAAGAAATCAATCAGTTGGTAAAATGGGCAGAGCGATGGCAGATGGAATTTAATCCAGATGAATGCGAGATGATGCACTTTGGGAGCAGTAATAAGAGCAGGATTTACACAATGAGTGGGAAGGTCTTACAGAATGTTGAGGAACAGAGGGACCTTGGAGCACCAAGTCCAAAGATTATTCAAAATGGCAGAAAAACTAGATAAGGTGGTGAGGAAGGCCTGTGGGAAATTAGCCTTCATTAACCAGGACGAAGAACATAAGACCAGAGATATTATGACTATCAACATGGAAGGTATGATAGAGCGGCACAGTGGCGCATGGTAGAGTACAGGAACTATCAACTCTGAAAACAGAAAATGCCAGAGATACCCTGCTGGTCAGGCAGCATCCGTAGAGTGTGAAACTAAACCAACATTTCAGTTCGATGACCTTTCGTCAGAACCATGAAGGCTAGCCTGAAATTATTAAATTCAGAGATAATAAAAATATGGAGGAGCGATTCAAAACGGCTAAGAGAGCAGCAGAATTAAACAGAGACAGAAGGAGGTAGTTTTATTGGGAGCATGGATGTGTGACTGGAAGCTGATTATGGAGTCAAAAACATCAAGGATGGAGACAATGTTTTTTGTCAGGGTGGATTGGAGTGGGGGTGGGATTGAAGGTGATGTTAGATTTGGAATCTCAGGAATAAAGTTTGTGCTATGGGTCAAAAACAATGGCTTTGCTCTTCATTTTACTTGATACATTTCTGTTCACCCTGTCTCCTGGGTAACGCAATTTCTACTCGATTTTCCTCGAGTTCTTTTTGTAAATTAATTTGAAATTAAATCTTCTGGGTAATCAACAATGTGGGGAGAGTTGATGAAAATGTACGGTTAGAATAAAACATGGATTCATGTGGGATTAGTGGTTGACAGTCATCATGAACATAGTGGGCCGAAGGGCCTGTTGTATCTCGTCATGATCATAATGACTTTTGAGATACAGCATGGAAACAGGCCCTTTGGCCCCCCCAAATCATATCGACTTGCGATCACCCCGTATACTAACACTACTCTACACGGCAGGTAGGGGTAATTTACAATTTTACCAAATCCAATTAACCGACATACCTATACATCTTTGGAGTGTGGGGGGAAACTGGAGCATGTGGGGAAAACCCACGCAATCACGGGGATCCCGTACAAACTCTGTACATACGCCACCTGTAGTCAGGATCGAACCCTTGTGCTGTAGGGCAGCAGTTCTCGCCACTGTGCCAATGACTTGTTTGTGAAAACAGTTCTCTCATTCAAAAGAATTCCATCCAAAAGGCAGTATAGGTTACTACTACTCCTCATGTCCTTTTTTTAAGAACTGGACCCATGCTCCGTACAATCTGAATGCCAACCACAGTTTACTTACCTGCAAACCCATTGCACACTTTCCCATTCAGCAGCTTATATAGCCATCGAGTAGTAGGGAAAGAGGCCCTTTGGCCCAACGTGCCCATGCCACCCATGCTAGCCCCACCTGCCTGCATTTGCCTCCCATCGCTCTAAACATTTCCTATCCATGTACTTGGCAAAATGTCTTTTAAATGTTGTTATAGCACCTACCTCATCTACGACCTCTGGAATCTCGTTAAATATACCCAAAAAAAATCCCTGCAGATTCTTCTCACCTTTAACCTATGTCCTCTTGTTCTTGATCCTGTACACTGGATAAAGTACTTTGCATTTACCCTTCAGCTTATTCAGTCACTGCCTTTCTGCCTTATCCCTGAAGCACATGTGCTAAACCAGTCTCACAACGAAAAGTACGTCTGTAAATCGATATTAAATGAAAACCTACACTATAGTCGACTTTATGTGTGTCAGTGTGTGGCTTAACCCTGCCGTTAGGCGTCGTGCCATTTTCGCCATCTTGTGAAACAACTCCATTCACTGTAATGGATACGGTTGACTTGGTGTACGGGACGGTGAGTGAGTCTCGCTGACTCTCTCCTCCATCTCCCAGGCCGTGCCCATCCTCGATACCGCCATTGACGGCGTCGTCTTTCTTCCGTACTCCATCACTCGCCAGTGAGTATTGGCTGCCCACCTGGTCTTTGGCAGCTTGTAGCTGAAGGAATAAATACACATGTCAACTTATTGTCAGAGCAGAAGATATCTTACCACGCTGGAGTAACTCAGCGGGACAGGCAGCATCTCTGGAGAGAAGGAATAAGTGACGTTTCGGGTCGAGACCCTTCTTCAGAGAAGAATCAGAGTTTAGGTGTGGAATGTGGTAAGTAGCCAGGGAGAGATGTTGCTGGTTGGAGAGTGAGCATCCATCAGCGCCCTCAATAACCCACAGGGTTGGGAAATCAGATCAAAACAGCCTTGTGAAACATAGTCCTAGATTCCTAGTGTCATATAGTCTTATAGCAATGGAAACAGGGCCTTTGGCCTAACTTGCCCATGCTGACCAACATGCCCCATCTACACTAGTTGCACCTGCCTGTGTTTGGCCAATATCCTTCAAAACCAGTCCTATCCGTGTACCAGTCCAAATATTGTTTTAAACGTTGTGGTAGTGCCTGCCTCAACTACGTACCTCACCTGGCAGCTCGTTCCATATACATACCACTCTTTATGTTAAAAAGGTGTCCCTCAGGGGGAGTTTAATTCAACTTTAAAATATCTTTTATTTTATTAAATTAAATCTTTCCTCCCTCACTTTAAACCTGTAGGTGTCCTCTGGTTCTTGATTCCCCTACTCTGGGTAAAAAAAACTCTGCATTTACCCTATCTATTCATCTCATGATCTTATGGCTGTACAAGATCACCCCTGATCCTCCTGCGCTCCAAGGAATAAGGTCCTAGCCTGCTCTACCTCTCCCTCCAGCTCAGGCCCTTGAGTCCTGGCAACAACCTCATAAATCTTCTCTGCACCCGTTCCAGTTTAACAAGATCTTGTAACAGTATTGAAGTGCTGTGAAGCTTTAAGCATGCGCCTCAAGAGTTCAAGAATTAAGTGCCTGAGCCAGGGATAGATAATTTATGCAATTATGGGAGAATAAGCCAGCATGATATATTTATTTAATTTATTGGTTTACTTTATTACTACAATAATAAACTAAATGAAATTAAGTGATAAGTAATGAACTTATTTTACTTCAAAGACTTTGTTTATTTTAGCTTAGTTCGGAGATACAGTGCGGAAACAGACTCTTTGGCCCACTGAGTCCACTCCAGCCAGCGATCCCCACACACTAACGCTATCCGACATACACTCGGGACAATTTATAATTTCAAGCCGATTAGCCTACCATCCTGTACGTCTTTGGAGTATGGGAGGAAACTGGAGCACCTGGAGAAAACCCACACGGTCACGGGGAGAACGTACAAACTCTGTACAGACAGCACCCGTAGTCAGGATTGCACCCGGGTCACTGGTGCTGTAAGGCAGCAGCTCTACCGCTGCACCACTGTGCCGCCCTGTCTTGTTGTCTTGGGTTTGTACTACAATTGCCACATCTAGGATCAGAGGATGGTGCAAACATGGAAGAACAAAATGCTGTGATACCCAACTGCTGAACAATCTGAAAGTCTCAGGAATGAGTGTTCAAATCCTATAAAAAGCAGTTTTAGAATACAAATCCACAAACAAAAATGAATGTTAGAATCAGCAAAGGGAAACATGAAATGGTTGGTGCTATAAAATTCTAATTGATTCACAAATATAATTTAGCAAAGAAAATCTATTGTTCTAATCACCCCCAGTCAGCCAGGATCTTAGTCTAATGTAGTTCCAATGTTCTTGAATCTGGGTTTAGTTTAGAGATACAGTGCGGAAACAGGCACTTCGACCCGCCAAGTCCGTGCCAACCAGTGATCCCCGCTCACTTGTACATAATCTACACACTGGGGGCAATTTACAATTTACAATTTTTACTGGAACGTGTAGGTTTTTGGAATGTGGGAGAAAACCAGAGCACCTGGAGAAAACCCACGTGGTCATAGGGAAAATGTACAAACACCGTACAGACAGCACCCACAATCAGGATCATAACCCGGGTCTCTGGCGCTGTAGGGCAACAACTCTACTGCTACATCACCATACCACCCCATCAATCTCCCTCTCAGGATCTTAGTTACAATAAGCTGTTCCAACGTCAGATGCCCACCACCCCAGGGCAGAGCGGGGTGGTCAATAAATGGCAGGAGCTTCCAAAAACTGACGGTGGTGAATCTGTGGAATTCATTGCCACTGGTCAACGGATATTTTTAAGGTGGAGATGAATGGGTTCTTGATTAGTACAGGTGGCAGGGGATATGGGGAGAAGGCAGGAGAAAAGGTTGAGAGGGAAAGAAAGATAAACCATGATTGAATGGTGGAGTAGACTTGATGGGCCGAATGGCTTGAATTCTGCTTCTAGAACATGAACTAATCACTAAACACCAAGTAGAATAAATCCCCGAATGTGAATGATTTACTAACCTGAGCTTCTTGCTCTTCCTGGTGTTTCTTTATGCTTTCCATAATCTCTTGAAATTCCTTCTCCTTTTCCTCAGCCTCCCGGAGGGTGGCTTCATTTTGTTCGGCATAAGCCATCGCCACGACAGCCAGAATTAAGTTGATCAGGTAAAACGACCCGATGAAAATGATGATCACAAAGAAGATCATGTAGGTTTTCCCAGCAGCACGCAGGGTCTGGGGGAGAAACGGAGGAGGCAACGTCCTGGTTAGATGGCGTCTGTTTGTTCCTGAATCTTGCTGCAAACTACCAATGATTTACCATACAATACGATAGAACTTCATTTATCCCAGGAGGGAAATTGATCGGCAAACAGTCATAAAACACAAAATACATGAAACATGAAATTAAAGTGATGAGTGGAAAGGCTTGGGGGATGCGCAAAGATTGGGGAGTCAGTCTACCCAACGACAGAAGGGAAGGAGTTGTACAGTTTGATAGCCCCAGGTACGAAGGATCTGTCCTGCATCTTGGTGGAACCAGCCTGTTGCTGAAGGTGCTCCTCAGGTTGACCAGTGTGTCATGGAGGGGGTGAGCTGTATTGTCCAGGATGCTCCGCAGTTTGAGGAGCAGCCCCCCCCCTCCAAGACCACTTGGATATCACTACGAGATTGAACAGTGTGGAGAGCAGTTTAAATATGGAGCCATCGTTGGGTATTGATATTGCACCCCTTGCAGCAGCTTTTATTTTCGAGCAACACCGATGGCTTTTAAATCATCTTTGTTGTGAGGATGTTGGTTTAACCTGAGAGAAAAGGGAATTGGAACCAGGGTCTGTGAGGATAAACTAAGGCGAAATTAATAGCGAAAACTTACCATACAGAGGACAAAGAGTGTGAGCTGAAATATTCTCTTTCAATACACAGGGGTGATTTTTGCACATTACTTTTTTTAGTGTGTTGTATCTTCACAAGATATTAAAAATAATAAGCTAGAAGTAAGTAAAATGAAGTACAGTCACTAAAAGGCCCTGCCCCACTTTGGCGACTTTTTCGGTGATAGCAGGAGAATAGGCTGTGGCCACATGGTGGCGGGGTGACAGCGCGACGCCTGTATTGTTGTGAACTATTGCCTCAATTGTAGATAGATAGATAGATATTACTTTATTAATCCCCTTATTCAGGGGAAATTCAGATGTCCTTGCAGCACACTAATAAAAATACAACATAGCATTCAAGAAGTTTAACATTAAAACATAAAAACATCCCCCCACAGTGGTTCCCACTGTGGGGGAAGGCACAAAGTCCAGTCCCCATCCTCTTGTCCACCCAAAGTCGGGCCTATGAGGCCTCCACAGTCGCCGTTACAGGGCCCGATGTTCCCGGCCGTTCTCGCCGGGTGATGGTACTCCGGCGTCGGGAGAACCCTCAGCGGCTTGGGGTGCCAGGAACGGCCGCCCTCCTACCGGAGACCACGGCTTCCAAGCCAACAGACCGCGCCGAACGGAGCTTCACACACTGGCGATCTCGGCGAAAGATCCCAGGCTCCGGGATGTAAAGTTCAGCGCCGCAGCTGGCCGCTCCACAGAATCGCGGCTCCACGATGTTATTATCGGCGGTCCCAGCATACTGGAGTTCCAGCGCGGCGACCCAGGCAAGGCATCGCCCGCTCCGCGATAGCGCTCCGCGCCGCGCCGCCGCCAAAGCCGAGGCTCCGGCCAGGTCCCCTCAGGAAATGTCGCTCCAGGACCCGCTGGTAGGCCGCGAGGACAGGTCGAATGTGCTGCTCGGAGGAAGGCAGCCTCTCCGACCAGGTAGGGACTTGAAAAAGCAGTTTCCCCCTTCCCCCCCACCACCCCCCACACATAAAAAGATTAGACCCCCCCAACTAAACACTTTAACGTACTAAAAATAATAAAAAAGAAGTGAAAAAAAAAACGGACAGCTGCAGGACAGGCAGCCGTTCAAGACAGCGCCTCCACTCGAGAAGGTGTCATGGCCTTTTTCTTGTCGCTGCTTGGTTTTGAAATGTTCAAAACCTCTCGGCGACAGTTAGCTTGACGTTGCATGACTTCTCCTGTTGTAGGTACTGTCAAAAGTTGTCGTAGGCTGTCGCCAGTTTGACGCCATCTAACGTTGGCTGTCGCCGGGTGCTGACTTCGGCGAATTCAAGTGGCGGCAGCTATGCGTCAGTATCAGCGTCACGAGAAGTCACGTTGCGTCATTTGAACAAAAGTGCACCGCTCCACCCGTCTTCAGTTGATGCCGTCAGGATCATAGTTTGTGGTAGCTTGTCGCGGGCTGACGTAGGTTGACATTGGTTATCGTAGTCTGTCGCGGACTTTGTCGTGGGTTGACGTCGTGTGTCGTGAAGAATTGGGGCGCCGTTTGACGTAGCTTATCGTAGCTTGATGTCGACTAGGTGGCAGCCCGTCGTAGACATTGTCGTAGGGGGCCTTTTTCTCGGCTTCACGCCACGACAGAGACTGCCGCCGAAAAAGTTGCCCGAGTGGGACAGGCTCTTTACTGCATGCACAGTTAATCAGATTCTTCTATTGCATTTCTGATAAGCAAGTGAGAGTTTGAAATAGTCTGTACAAGATGCTGAGCTAAACAAGCAACAATGCTTCCCCTCAACCAGACTGAAAGATTGTTAATGAATGACCTAAAGCCTGGAGCACGTGGAGTAAATTAGAGTAGAAAGTCAGTGTTAAAATAAATATAGAAAGTGCAGTAAAGATAGAAATAAATATTCTCTTTCTATTAATGAGAGCAGAGAGCTGATATTCACATACCCAGCCTCGTCATTGCAGCCAAAGACCAATATCCAACCATCATATCTAAACCAGCAGATATTTTACATGGTAGTCGACATCACACTTTCTTCCAAAGGGTAAAGCTGATGCCAGGAACAATAAGAGCTAAACGGGAGAGGAGCAAGTATCTACAATTGTGAATCCCCATGGAAGGGATGAGGGTGGACATCCCTGGTACAGCCCTCGTTTGGCCTGTGATCAGGGAGAAGTTTAAAACCATTGATCAATTAATTTATCTTCATGCATTCCATCTCCCTCTCAGCTCTGCTTTAGACCACAAGAGATTGCAGAGTTGTAGATGTAGTCCAGTCCATCAAATAGACTAGAATCCCATCATTGACTACATATAAACTTCACACTGCCTCGGAAAAGCAACCAACACAATGAAAGACTCGTCCCACCCTGGTCATCTCTTCTTCTCCCTGCTCCTTTCGAGCAGATGGTACAGAAGCCTGAAAACATCCACCCCCAGACTCAGGAACAACTTCTTCCCCTCCATCATGAGGCTTCTGAATGGTCTTTCCATAAGCTGGGATACTGTCTGATTCATCTCTAACCCTTTGTTGACATTAGACCTCTCTATGGAACTGATGCGCTACAATGCTGACAACTGTATTCTGCACTCTGTATATTCCCCTTTGGGCCACCTATTATACTTGAATTTGACTTGATTGTATTTATATTAAGTATCATCTGATCATTGGATAGCATGCAAAACTATTGTTTTACTTTGGAGTCACGTGAGTGACAACATGAAGAGCCTGCTCAGCACGCATGCGCGGCATTCAGCCAGCAGTGCAAAGCGGCGCATCGGGAGTCAGGCGCTCCCGCTACGAGGTGAAAGAACGGACCGTCAGGTAAGATCTGAGGTCGGGTTTTCTTTCACAGGAGAGCCTTCTGCTTTTCAGGCAGCGAAGAAAGGCTCTTGGACAAACCTGTCCCCCGCTCAACTCCACGGAGGAGCGTTCCATCTGGGGGGGGGGGGGGGGGGGGGGGGCAGGCAGCAACAAGGCGGTAGCACCGCTTCCCGGGCGCTCCGCTATTTCCTGACACCGTGCCGAGCCCAGCCCGCTAGCGCCTGAGCAGCGGGCTGGATGCAAAGCCAAGGAAGAGGCGTCCGGCCGGTGGCTTCCGACTTGTCGGACGGGGATGTCTCTCCACCCGCACGGGGAGGGGAGACAGCCGCCTGATGCGGCTCCTGGAGCAGGAGCTCCGGCGAGACGCACTTGTGAGGGGCGTTCTCGCAGGGGGAGTTCAGGCACTCCCTCCACAGTGTCTAGTGCACTGTCCATTGCTTCCTCCTTACCCGAGGATAGCTTTGGTGACCAGGATGGGCTGGTCAAGAAAAGAGGACGATGGCTGAAGATGTCGGGAGTATGCAAGGGGTGCAGGAACAGGAAGAGCTGCTAGGTGTGGTGGACCGCTACGTGGCAACCCCACGTGCAGGAGGCCGTTAAAGGCCCTACAGGAGAGGTGGTCAAAGAGGCGTATACAGCTCCAGAGAACTGCGAGTCCCTTAAAGTGCCGGCTGTAAACAGCCAAAAGTGGGGGCATGTTGGGGCAAACATTCGGAACCAGGAGCTAAAACTGCAGCGGATCCTCAGGCTCCTGACGTCAGCCATCACATCGTTTGCTCGTTCCGTGGACAAATACGGAGATGACCACAACATTTGTAAACAAATCATAAGACCTGCCATAAAGTCCTAAATTTGCGGGGTTGTGCAAAACCCCAGCCACTGAGCCAGACCCACTGCTCTTTGGCAAAAACCTCACAAAGCATATGAAGGATATGGAGAGGCCTTAACAAGCTTTCGGTCTCATGAGGGCAGGCCCCGGGACGAGCAAACCAAAAACAATAACAATAAAAACCCTAAGCAGCAGCACCCTATCGCGTCCATCAGTCGACGTCTACCATATGGGACTGGTGTAAAGCTCGGGGTCCGCATTCTATCCCCGGAAGTCTTCTTTAGATGAGAGCCCAGAGCGGACCCCATGGAAAATGCGCCACCCCCCAACATCACCGCATCGTCAGACGACGTGCAAGACTCGTTGGACCGGCAGGAAACAGAAGAATACCCATAACCATGGAGGTAGGTGGGTCTGGTTCCTACCAGCATATAGAAAATAGGGGCTTAATACTAACAGGGGGGAGATTACACCTGTTTAAAGAAGCACGGGAGTATATCACGAGTGATCAGTATATACTCAATGGCATTAGTGGATACAAAATACAATTCATACTAGGAAAGTTGTCACCAGTTCAACATTCACCCCAGAGGGTATTTTCCCCTCTCCGTTAAAGAAACGAGAGGGACAAACTGAACTGGTGAGACTAATTACAAAGGGTATCATGAGAAAACATGAACCCTTGGAATTCGTATCAAATATATTCACTAAACCCAAAAAAGATGGTGGATGTCGCATCATCATTGACTTAACTTCACTAAATATGTTTGTTAAGTATATACATTTCAAAATGGAAACGGTTGTTACTGCCAAACAGCTAATTTCCAAAGGATACTTCATGGCATCATTGATCTTAAAGATGTTTACTATTCAGTACCATTCACAAGGATCATCGCAGATACCTGAAATTTACCTGGATGGGGCAGCTATGGCAATTTAAAGAGTTACCCAATGGGTTCACATCAGCCCTAGATTATTCACCAAGATACTAAAACCAGCTCTGGCAATATTAAGAAGACAAAAACACATTGTCATGGCATATCTTAATAGTAGGCAAGACCATGGAATTGACTAGGTTAGCTGTATCAGCTACCAAACAGTTGTTCAAAACCCTGGGATTGTCTTACATCCAGATAAATCTAAGTTGAAGCCATCCACAATCATGGACTACTTGGGCTTCACAATTAATTCAGTCTACGTGACTGTAACATTGCCAAGAGACAAAACAGTTGAATTGGCACAATCATGCAACAATTTAATGGTCAACGAATGACCAACTATTCGACAAGTAACAGAGTAATTGGGAAAATGGTAGCAGCATTTCCGGCTACACAATTTGGACCTTTGCACTGTCAAAACTTACAAAGAGCAAAGGTACAGGCACCAAAACGACATACAGGTCATTATGATCGTGTCATGAAGTTACCCACTGAAGCAATATCAGAACTACAGTGGTGGGCAAAAAACGTTTGGCATAGTTTTCAGCCCTATTATCATCTAACCCTATGTTAGTTATCCAAACAGATGCCAGTGCTCAAGGCTGGGGAGCAACTAACTCTATATCCAGCACAGGTAGTAGATGGACTAACCCAGAGTCATCATTACCACTTACACTGGGTATTAATTATCTAGAGATGTTGGGTGACTTTTATGGTTTAAAAGCATATGCACAAATATGCATCACTTGCATGTACGGTTACAAATAGATAATACTACGGTGGTGGCCTATATTAACCATATGGGCGGCATAAAATTGGTATCATGCGACAAGTTGGTCAACAGAATTTGGCAATGGTGTGTCGAAAGACATATTTGGTTATCAGCAACTTACCTGCCAGGTAAGCTAAATACAGTGGCAGACACCAGGTCACGTAAATTTAATGACTACATTGAATGGATGTTAAACCCAAAACACATGCAAAAGTTATCAAGCAATATGGCACGCCAGATATCGATTTATTTGCATCAAGGCTAAATCACCAGGTACCTATGTATGTCGCTTGGGAACCAGACCCTGAGGCAGCAGCAGTAGATGCGTTCGTGCTGGATTGGGGAAATTCTTCTTCTATGCATTTCCTCCCTTCTGCCTCATCAGTCGGGGACTACGCACAATACAAATGGACTCTGCTTCAGGTATTTTGATAGTACCCGACTGGCCTACGCAGCCATGGTTCCCAATACTCCATGACATGGTTGTTGAAACTCCGATGGTATTCCCCAGTGACCCAGAGTTATTAACACCCAGTGTCGGGCACAAGCCACCCATGCCATGAAAAAATCAAACTCCTGGGTTGCAGATTCTGCACAAATCACTTCTGGGACTGGGATTATCAGAACAAACCGTCGACACCATGTCAGCATCCTCCGAACATCCACTAAAAAACAGCACTTGTCCATCATCAAAAAATGGGAGAAGTACTGCTTGGTTACAGGGACCACCTTACTCAACCGCTACAGTTACCAACGTACTGGAATTCCTGGCGCGCCTTCACCACGATGAAGGACTCAGCTACAGAGCCATCAACACAGCTAGAAGTGCCCTGTCTGTCTATTTAAAACCAGCTCCAGGACAACAGGCCATGGGGTCCCACCCACTGGTGGCCAAACTAATGAAGGGTATTTACAACTCTAACCCCCTAGACCAAGGTACACCCATATAAGGGATGTCAGTGTGGTCCTGACATACCTCAGGGGATGGCCACCAGCCAGATCCCTCAACCTGGAACAATCTATGCTCAAAACACTCATGTTGATGGCACTTGTATCTGCACAGAGGGTCCAGTCACCACACCTATTGCGACTGGACAGCATGCTCATAGCTCCAGACCAGATCTCTGTCATTATCCAGGGACTGATCAAACAGAGCAGACCAGGAACACCTAATCCAGTCATGGAATTCCGGGCTTACCTGCCAGAACCACGGTTATGTGCCATGACCCACCTACTATCCTACATAGACACAAACAAAAATATTCAAGGGAGATGAAAAGCCTTGTGGGTCAGTCATAAACAACCTTATGGGCGGGTGACGAGCCAAACCATTGCGAGATGGCTCAAGCAGGTGCTAAAAGCTGCTGGGATAAACACTAACATGTACAAATCTCATTCCACCAGGGCAACATCCACGTCGACGGCTAAAAGAATGGACGTGCCTATAGACCACATCCTGGCTACAGCAGGATGGTCGGGGGAAAGACCGTTCAGAAATTTTATAATAAGCCGTTGGCAAAGCCTGTTTGATTTGCAGAAAAGATTTTACAGACTGCAAATATTTAATTTAAGCCCAGGGGAGCAATTTAATTTTTTTGTTGTTATTGTTCAAAAAATACCATTGTGTTTTTCTACAAACAGATTCATTGGTTGATTACGATAACACACTTCCTCCCTCAAGGACTTCGGCAGTGCGTGAAATAATATCTGTTACATGGTTTGAAATCACAGAGCTTTGAAGTCTTCACGTAGTCACTCACGTGACTCCAAAGTAAAATAGTAAGATTAAATGAGAACTTACCAGTTTGAAGTTTGACCTGTATTTTATAAGGAGTTACGATGAGGGATTACGTGCCCTCCGCTTCCACCCTCAATAATATGGGTCAAATTGATAAACTGATGTCTCCTTGTCTTTACTATGTTTACTTCAATAACTTTGTCTATCTGTGATTCGACACCGGTGCTTTGAAGTATGCCGCGCATGCATGCTGAGCGGGCTCTTCACGTAATCCCTCATCGTAACTCCTCATAAAATACAGATCAAACTTCAAACTGGTAAGTTCTCGTTTAATCTTACTATTTTTTTACTGCAACTCGGCACACGTGACAATATTATACCTAAATTAAATAGCAGTCTCTTCCAATTTATGTTGCAGATGCACATTTCTACCAATCGCTCACCTCTCCCTTCTCCTTCCCCCTTTTACACTTCAGATACCAAGTTCCATAATTCATTCAGACAATGGAGGAAAATACAGAAGGCAGTGATGATAATGACACACTATCATGCACTATCACTTACACAGTCACCAGCCCAGCTCAGCATCCATAATTTGCCACCCAGCATTGGGACAGTTATAGCGCCAGAGACCCGGGTTCGATCCTGACTACAGGTGTTCATCTCTACGGGGTTTGTACTTTCTCCCTGTGACCTGTATGGATTTCCCCGACATCTCAGGATTCCTCCCACGCTCCAAAGACGTGCGTGTAGGTTAATTGGCTTGGTCAAATTGTAACTTGTCCCTAGTGTGTGTAGGACAGTGTTAACGTGCGGGGATCGCTGGTCGGCACGAACTCGATGGGTCGAAGGGCCAGTTTCCGCACTGTATCTCTAAACTAAACTAAATTAAAGGCATTCTGCAGTAGCACTCAGATCATGTCTCTGACGTGGCATTCTACAGGAGAAGGCTGGTGGATATCGGCCATTAAACCATTGGCAGACTTGCAGAAAGCTGTGTGCAATGTCAAAGAGCAGGGTTGCTCATGGTGACCCTGCAGAAACTGCAGGTACTGGAATCTTGGGCAAAAAGACCTGGTAGAAACTTAGAGGGTCAGGCAGTATCAGCGGAGGGAAAGGACAGACAATATTTTATGTCGGGATCCTCTTCAGGTTGATTAGCACAGAAGGGTTTAATAATTCACCTTGACTCAAGGCTTTAAAACCCATCCTATAGAAAGAGAAGTATCACTATTTTAACCCTTGTGGAGTAAACTGTGATCTTTGGGGGACAGGGCGGAACCAGGCCCTTTGGCCCACCAAGTCCACGCCGATCAACAATCACCCTGTACACTAGCGAGGAGGAAACCCTGAAGCACCCGGAGAAAACCTACGCGGTCTCGTGGAGAATGTGCAATCTGTGTACAGACAGCACCTCCAGTCAGGATAGAACCCGGGTCTCTGGAGCTGTGAGGCAGCAACTCCACCACTGCGACACTGTGCCACCCCATCTGATGACTGGTGTTGCAGCATCCATTATAACACAAGTCTGGGTGGAAATGATGTGATGCAATTCGGCAGTGGAGACAGTGTGCATGTTCTCTGTCTGGCCTCTTAATTTTCCAGCAATCTACTTCCCAGCCGTTTAGTGCAATTGCTTAAGAACAAGGAGTATTAGTGATTGCATGGATCACAACTCCGCGATCCTCTCTCAGGGTTCTCTCTCTCTCTCTCTGTCTCTGTCTCTCTCTCATCACCCTGTTATATTGTTATATTGCCAAAGTATAAAACATGACATACATATTTAAAATGCATAAATATAAATACAAGTATACAGTGCATGGATAGATATGTCCCTGTACATAAACTCGCAATAGGCCTATAGCCCTTTATTGATGCTACACGTTCTTGCAGCTGTAAGCAGTACAACACAGTAGCAAGTTTAGCAATTCAATATTAACTTCTTAGTCAGTTAATGTCAATTAGTGTGTGCGTACACATGTGCATGGTGGTCATTCACCGTCTCTCAGGTTATGGCATGCTGTTACGTATTGTGCACCAAGATGTGCCGTATTTCCTTCGCCAAGGATTATTCTTAGTTTTGATGTATCATCTAGTTCTTTAAAATCAGGGGTTGCCACACTGAGTTTGTCAAAGTATGCTTTCCTTGTTTTGTCAAATTTTTTGCATTTTAGGAGGAAGTGCACCTCTGTTTCAACCTCATCTGTCAAACAGTGGCCGCATATTCTGTTTTCTCTTGGTTGCCAGAATCTCTTCTGTCTTCCTTTTTCAACTGCCAAATAGTGGTCACTTAACCTGTATTTGGTGAGGGTCTGTCTCTGCTTTATGTCTCTAACAGTTGAGAGATAGTCTGCCAATTTATAATCTCTTTTTAGGGCACGGTAACATTCTAATCTGCTTTGGCTTTTGGTTTCTTTATCCCAATGTTCCAAATACATTTATTTACATTGTTTGATAATTTGGTTCACTCTAACTGGTGATTGGGGGTCAGTATTGATCTGAGGCCGGTCAGGGTTTAACTGGATAGGGTTTAACTGAATAGGTGTAGTTAGTCTCAGTACCAACTGACACAGGGAACTCTTTTCTGGGTTCCCCTCTTGTGTTTGAAGGGCTTTAAACTGGAGGGTATCTGGGGGACTAGATTTAAGGTGATTCCAAAAATGTAGTGCTCTTTTCTGGATATTTATTATCAGTGGGTATCTGCCTAATTCCGCCTTACATGCGTTTGTTGGTGTTTTCCTTTGGATACGGAGGATGTTCCGACAAAATTCCGCATGCAGGGTCTCCGTTGTATGTTTTTCCCATTTACTATAACTATGGTGACTGAGTGGACCCCATACTTCACTACCATAAAGCGCAATAGGCTGGATTACACTGTCAAATATTTTAAGCCAGATTTTAATTGGAATTTGGATGTTGTAGAATCTTCTTTTTATTGCATACAGAGCTCTTCGAGCTTTCTCTTTTAGTGCATTCACTGCCATATTGAACTTCCCTGATGCTGAAACAGTTAGACCAAGGTAAGTATAGCTCATAGTGTGTTCGATAACAGTATCATTGAGAGTAAATTTGTATTTATCTTCCTGACATCTGGGTCTTTTCTGAAAAATCATGATGTTGGTTTTCTTTAGATTTACTGCCAGGCCCAATTTTGGCAGTACTCATCAAGTAGGTCCAACTGTTGCTGCAGCCCCTGTTCTGTTCTGTCTGTCTGTCTGTCTGTCTGTCTGTCTCTGTCTGTCTGTCTGTCTGTCTGTCTGTCTGTCTGTCTGTCTCTCTCTCTCTCTCTGCACACAACTAAGTGAGGATGACTCAAAAGCCAACTTCAATCTCCGTAACTGAAAGTGATCCGTCACTCACCGTCCAAGCTGCAAGTACTGGTGTAGATTTTCACCACCCAAAACATCTAAGAATAATGGAGCAAGTCGCATCGACCACTATAGGCATCTTTCTTTGACTATAAAAGCCTCTAAATCTGTCATCTGAGCAATAACTACATGCAAGTTGATGTTTAGTTGACTTTTATGCAAAATGGAATTAATTGATTTGGAATAAATATGTCTTGGATGCTTCTACAATCTACCTCTATGATGTCCCTCGGACTGACCTTGTCCGGACTTTGCTGGCTTTACCTTGTACTAAACGCTATTTCCTTATCATGTATCTATACACTGTAAATGGATTTATTGTAATAAAGTATTGTCTTTCTGCACACAACAAAAAGCTTTTCACTGTACCATCGGTACATGTGACAATAAACTAAACTGAACTGAACTGTGAAGGCACAATATTGGTGAATAGAGCTACTGGTATCACATTAGAATGGAGGCTTCCTCAGCAGCTAGGTAGGAAGAGGCCTTTGTGATGCCTCCTCCCTTCTTCACCATCAACTTTCTTATCTATCATTGTGTTTTCAACTAATTTAGCAAACACAACTTCAATGCCTTTATTCGAGTGATTTATATCGATTGCATAAACCTGAGGCTCCAGGACCAAGCCCTGCGGTACATCACGTTGTTTAGTTTAGTGTAGTTTAGTCTGTTTTCACGTGTACCGAGGTACAGTGAAAAGCTTTGTTGTATACTAACCAGTCAACGGAAAGACTATGCATGATTGCAGTCAAGCCATCCACAGTGTACAGATACATGATAAAGGGAATAACATTTAATGCAAGATAACATTGTATAAGGTCCAATTAAAGATAGTACGAGGGTCTCCAATGAGGAAGATAGTAGTCCAGGACCACTCTCTAGCTGTTGATTGGATGGTTCAGTTGCCTGACAACAGCTGGGAAGAAACCATTCCTGAATCTGGAGGTGTGCGTTTACACACTTCTGCTCCTCTAGCCTGATGGGAGAGGGGAGAAGAGGGAGTGACCAGGGTAAGACACATCCTTGATCATGCTGCTGGTCTTGCCAAGACAGCGTGGAGTGTAAATGGATTAAATGGAAGGGAGGTTGGTTTCTGTGATGGTCTGAGTGAGTAGCGGCCACAATTTTCTGCAATTTCTTGTAGTTTTGGATGGAGCTGTTCCTAAACCATGCTGAAATGCATCCTGATAAAATGCTTTCCATGGCGCATCTGTAGAAGTTGGTGAGAGCTGTTGGGGACATGCCGAACGTCCTAAGCCTTCTAGGGAAAGGAGATGTGTGCTTTCTTGGCTTCTTGGCTTTATGGTTGTTTTTCATTTATACCCACTCTATGCTTCCCACTGGCCCGTCAACATAGAAACATAGAAATTAGGTGCAGGAGTAGGCCATTCGGCCCTTCGAGCCTGCACCGCCATTCAATATGATCATGGCTGATCATCCAACTCAGTATCCCGTACCTGCCTTCTCTCCATACCCCCTAATCCCCTTAGCCACAAGGGCCACATCTAACTCCCTCTTAAATATAGCCAATGAACTGGCCTCAACTAACCTCTGTGGCAGAGAGTTCCAGAGATTCACCACTCTGTGTGTGAAAAACAGAGAGTAAAACTCTGTTTTACTTTCCACAATACCTTTCACTTGGCACCTTGGAACTCTACATAACTTCTGCAAAGAACTCCAATATATTAGACACGCATGATTTCCTTTCACAAAAACCTGTTGATTTTGCCCGATTACGTTCACATTTGCAATGTCCCGCTATAACACCTTTGATAGCAGTTTGCAGGCTGCAGAATCATTATTTCAGCTAATGGTCCGGACACAAATCTTTTTGAAGTAGCATGATTTCATTTATATGCACATTATACAATTTTGCATGGAATTGGAAATTTAAAAAACTCCAGATGACCTGAATCAATTGTTTCCCTTTCCACATATGCTGCCTGGCCTGGCCTGCCAAGCCAATAACTTCTGCTTTTGTTGTAAGTTTATAAGGCAGTCATTAGCCCTATTGTCGGGGGATGGCCCTCATCACCCACAATTATGTTTTTCCACAGTGCGCTGGGTTAACTGCAACTGGCAGAGCCGATCACTACACAATGACATCATTGTTACTGGCAATTGCCTGGTAAGATTTACTGCCTCTGATCCCTCACCAGCTGGATGCTGAAGGATTCTCTTTCAGACTGTTGCAAAGCAGCATTGACAAGTGATTCTGGCAAAGTACTGTGTGTGCTTTAGTTTTATCGATTCTACATGCAAAAAGGTCTACAGCCCACTAAGTCCACAGCGACCAGTTTCTAATACACTAGCTACACACTAAGGACAATTTACAGAAGCCAATTAATCCACAAACCCGGGAGGAAACTGAAGCACTCGGAGGAAAATCAAGTGGAGAAAATCAGGGAGAACGTGCAAATGCCAAAAAGGCAGCACCCGAGGTCAGGGTCCAACCAGCTGCACTACTGTGCCACTGTAGTTATTACAGTAACTTATAGCAACTGAAATAGCAACAGGAGAGAGCAACTAGAGTAATTGAAAACATTGAGGATTGGTGATCTACATGAGAAATGTTTTCATCAGAAAGAAAAGGTTGAGAGGGCAAACGACTGAGGTTCCTTGCTTCCAGATGCAATAGACCAAGACGGCTATTGTGTTTCACCTTGTCTGGAGACCCAGAATGTATGGCCCATGTTTGTAAATTAGTAGGATGTTGGTGGGTGTGGAAGGATCTTCAAATCTAATCTGTGAAGAATTCATTCAGTCATTGGAACTGGCTCTCCAAGGAAGGAGTAGAATTTAAAAAAAAAACTAAATCAAAATTCAGAGAGATTTCTTTCAGCAAAAAGTATTTTGTGTTACAATATACAAGGGACTTGAAATGCAGATTAATCAAGGAGAGCTGATTTTAGTTAAAACATTGTTGAAATATGGACTGTAGATGCTGTAATCTGGAACAATAAACAAACTGGTGGGGGAACTCAGCGGACAGGTAACATCTGTGGAAAGAAAGGAATGGTCGATGTTCAGACCCCGAGTTTGTTCAGCAGTTTGTTTTTACTTGCAGTTGATATTAGATCCTCGTTCACAAAGCTTTCCCTCAATTGACAATAAATCTACCGCCTAAATCACCGTCTGGTTCATTCAGTTTTATGTTCACTGAATGTTAAGGGCCTGTGCCACTTGGGCGTCATTTGCGCATCATGCAGATGGTGCGCAAAGATTTTGTACATCCCAAAATCCTGGGGTGCCGCGCGCGACCGCCTGTCACTGCCCACGTCACCACGCACCATGCTGGTTCGACCAAGATGCAGGGAAGAACGCCACAGGAGATCCTTCTTCCCTGGGGCTATCTGTCGTGGGGTAGACTGAGACTGAGACTGACTCCACCCCCCCCCCCCCCCCCCAAACTTTGCACATCCCCGAAGCCTTTCCACTCGTCACTTCAATTTCATGTTTCATGTATTTTGTGTTTTTTTATGACAGATGGGATAAATTTATCCCTCGTGGGACAAATAAAGTTCTATCGTATCGTATTGTGATATTTTTATAGCGGCATTAGCTACTGAAAATTATTTAGGTAGTGTTAGGGCATAGGGTTCAGGTGAGGTGCAAGAGATTTCAGAGGATTGGGGGACAAATTGTATTACTCAGTTGGTTATTGCCAACTGCAAAACATTGCCTGAGAAGTTAATGGAGTACTCTCACAATATTTAAGAAGCATTTGGATGAGAAATTTGATTGTCAAAGCAGAGAAGACTACGGAATAAGTGCTGTAAATAGGATTAGTATAGATACTGTGAGAATTTGATGGTTAACATAGACATGATGGGTGGAAGGGATCATGGTCTATTCGTTTTCCCGACGTAATCCACTATCATTTAGTCATTTCTACAGGTAGGATCTTTTTTTATATATTTTACTCTGAAAAGGATTTCTGTGCTTACATGTAAGTACACACTTAAATAACTTGTTATTTATAACTTAAAATCTAAGCATTGGCTATATAGTAAGTAGAAATCTACTATAAAGTTCACAAACAAAGTTGTTTGCTTTATATTTTGTACAGTTTGCCATTGCAAGATGTAGATGGTGATTCTAATCCGATTCAGATTCAATTTTAATTGTCATTGTCAGTGTACAGTACAGAGACAACGAAGCATTGCATAATGCATGCTTCTCCATGTATTTATTGTCCTCTCTCATCCATCTCAGTAAAACCTGACCAATTTCTGTATTATTGAGGTTACTTGGAAGAAAGAACATGGCTGAACAAGCCAATAATCTAATTATTTTCATGCAACAAGATGTGCTTCCGAT
Organism: Leucoraja erinaceus; assembly: GCF_028641065.1. Taxonomy (NCBI): domain Eukaryota; kingdom Metazoa; phylum Chordata; class Chondrichthyes; order Rajiformes; family Rajidae; genus Leucoraja; species Leucoraja erinaceus. The sequence continues at coordinate 30,194,337 of NC_073403.1, forward strand.
AAAGCATATTAAACAAATGAAATCAAATAAGTTTCCACTTTGAATGCAAAATCTACCCGAACCAATAGGCAAGCGCTTTAAAACAAAATAAATATTAGGTAATTACGAATTATATTTATGTGATATTTTTAAAGGTGATAAATTGATAAATCCTGATTAATAAATAGGTATATAGGTAAGTTACCTTCAGCGGCGCTGCAATTCTGCCACTGGCCGTGTACGCGACTTGGGCGCCTTTGACGAGGGGGGGGGGTTAAAATGATTTTTTTCTCCTACCTGTCCTGGATATCTATTGTTCCGATGGCCGTTCTGTGATTTTTTTTTTTTTTAAATCGCCCGACAAGTTCAGAGCTGGAGTAATTTAAAAATCAGTTTCTAACGCCGACAACGGGGATGGATTTCACGGGGTACGGGACAGGTAAAGGAAAGCCATTTATTTTATGTATAAAAGTGCTTCTTAAGATGCCTTTAATCCACATTTTACGTTGCTAGACGGTGATTGAGGACCCATACGCAACCGCAACGTTCCAAACGATCGCGTTCCTCAAAAAACCACTCACAAGATGATTAAAATGGCCATTAATTTACGGGAATTAAACACTAAATTCCTTCCATTTGGCCTATAAATCCATGACAAAGAGATTTTAAAATCATGTTATATTGTGAATTCCTGCGTGAATGTTATTTGGACACTTAGGCTATTTAAAAATGTTAAGAAATGGATAGATGTTTACATCTAGTAATTGAATTTTGTAATTAGCTACAATTGGGTAACTAACTAATTATATGCTTTAATTTCAGTTCATCCAAGTTAGATTGTTTAATATTTGTTTCAGAATGCTTCAATCTATAATAACTGAATTTTTTTTTCAGTTCTCTTAATTTTTAAGAAAGTTATGGGGTTTTGACTGTCCTTGATCACAGCTTTTGTGTTGAGTCAATGGAAAAGCAATAGGGAACAAGATGCTAATTTCCGAGTATGAAAATGGCCATAACGTTTTTTAATACTGAAGATATGAAAGTGAATTAGATGTCAAATTAAACTTCTTTTTGTGGTTTATCTGATGGGATAAATTGCAGACTTGATTTTTAACATCTCAAAATGTTGTAACATTGCTATAATAAATGTCAAAAAAGTATCAACAACTCTTCAATTATAATTATTTTTAACAAATATCCGAAAGTAGTTAGATGGTTAGATGGTGGTAAAGGAATATCCCTTTAATCAGTTAAACAAAAAATGTTGAAAACGTATTGTGAGCAAAAGAATGATTTTAATCATTCCAGGATCTCTCGACAACCCGCATTTGAACACAATTAACGGAAACACTCAATGATGATAAATTCATCTGGAGCATGTCTAGGGTTGTAGGCAGGGCCAGCTCCAAACACAATGTGTTTAAAAAGAGCCGAATAAACTGCGGAAACTTCAATTGTATCAAATACAATTCAGGCTCAAAATTCCCCAACTTTTTGCGTATATCAAGGAAATTGCATTGAAAAAGCCAATACAATCAAACTGAAACTCCTATCCCTGGCGTCACTGGAATGAATACATTTATTCAAACCCCATTCAGAGCAAGTAATGCACTCCTGACAGAACAACACATAATTGACATTGGCAATAACAGTTTGTGTAATCTCATGTAATTGTTGAAGCAAATAGCACGAAGTGGGTGAGGAATGTGCGAGAAAGCATTGATGGAGACAGGGATAGAAACAAAAAATAGGAGTGAAGAAAAGAGAAGGTAGAAATAGATGGGAATGGAGATGAAGAAACAAGGCTATGAAGTCATTGTCGATATTCTTAAGAAATGTGAGAGTAGTAGATATAGATAAAGAAAAGAGAAAGACCATCTTTTTCCAACTCAAGTCCCCTGACTCCGTGCCTCAGCCCATCTGCTGAAATCTGCATCCATTCTTTGCTATCTATAGACTTTTTAAATGTCCTCATGGCGGAACTAAGCTGACCATGGTTGTCTGGATGTCTGATGTTATTTCAACTTTCCATTAATGTGAGCTCATCCATAACTCTGTCTCTTGCCCGATTCTTCAGTTTGCTAGCCTATGTTCATGCATGCTAGCTATTAATTCAGTGATACATCAGTATTATCTTTTTGGAGCACTCCATGGCCCTGCCCCCTCTCCTCACCATCTCTACTGTCCGCCCAACAGTGTGATTCTGTGATATCTGCACTCTTCCAAACTTGAGGGCTATAGCTCAGTTGGTAGCAACATTGGCCCTGAATTGGGGGTGCTGTGGTTTTGGGTTCTACTTCTGATACTTGAGAATCAAATTTTAGCCTCTCACTGCTGAGGCATTGAGGGAATGTTGCACCCCTGTAAGTGCCACCTCTTGGATGATTCATAAAATGAGAACATGAGATTTATTCCTTATGTCCTTGTCGATATTTAGCCTGATGCATGTGGATGATTCATTGGCTTTTTTTTTTCCCTGTGTCCAAGTCAATATTTAGATGATGCATAAAATGAGAGTACAGGATTTATTGCTGGTGTGCTAGTCAATATTTAACATCCACACAAAAGTAATGAAAAATAATGAACTGGGTATTATCGTATTACAACCTGATATTGGCTGCTCTATGCAACTGACATTTTGCTGCACTACAGGAAGAAATGATGAAACCTTCGTGATTAGTACTGGTGTCAGAGGTTATGGGGAGAAGGCAGGAGAATGAGGTTAGGTGGGAGAGATAAATCAGCCATGTTTGAATGGAGGAGTAGACTTGATGGGCCGAATGGTCTTATGAAAACTATACTGGAAACAGCACCAGAGGCTGTGTAGTAAATGATCACATGATCTACATACAGAATGGCTCCGTTGTACTTTTTTAAAAATCTTTTCTCTCTATCATTTATGGCTTCTTATTTTTATGTTTGCAACCAATGCATCCTTCACTTAGCTAAGTTTAGTATAGAAATACAGCGTGGAAACAGGCCCTTTGGCCTGCCGAGTGTGCGCCGACCAGCGATCCTCCCACACTTACACTATCCTACACACACTAGGGACAAATTACAATTTTACTGAATCCAATTAACCTACACACCTGTACGTCTTTGGAGTGTGGGAGGAAACCGGAGATCCCGGAGAAAACCCAAGCAGGTCACAGGGAGAACGTACAGACTCTGGATCGAACCCGGATCTCTGGTGCTGTAAAGCAGCAAATCTACTGCTGTGTCACCGTGCCGTCCCATTAAGAATCACAACATTTTGTATCTAATCTGCTCAAGTCCTTTTGAGCATTTTTACAACATCATTTCACAACCAATATTCAAGTCACTCTCTCTCTAACACTGTCCAGTGATTCTGTGTGTGGTGTGATAGTGGAGAGAAAACAAAGTATATTGAACAGGCAATGACTGGCAACACTCACCAATTGGAATAGATTTTCCCAGAAGTCCTGCGTCATTAGTCGAAAAAGTGACAGAAATGCCCAACCAAACGTATCGTAACTGGTGTAGCCATAGTTAGGGTTTCTCCCAGCTTTCATGCACATGTAACCATCGGGACATTTCCTGCAAACGCCAGCAAGTAAATAATTAGGTTAAAATTCAACACCAAGAAGTGAGGGTTTCATTTTAATAATGCAGCACTCACAGAACACAAATAATGTTCTTGAGAGATTTTAAAGAATTTCACAGGTAGAAAAAAATGCTGGAGAAACTCAGCGGGTGAGGCAGCATCCATGGGGCGAAGGAATAGGTGACGGTTCGGGCCGAGCTCCATAGATGCTGCCTCACCCGCTGAGTTTCTCCAGCATTTTTGTCTACCTTTGATTTTTCCAGCATCTGCAGTTCTTTCTTAAAGAATTTCACTATCACTGCTGTTATGTTGACATAAGCGGCAGCCAATTTTCCTTCAGCACAGCCAAGGGAGCAACAATGAAATAAATAAGCAGGTCATCTCGTTCAATGGAGAAAGCTGAAGAATAATCTTTGGTAATAACACTGATAACATACTCTTGCACACCTACAAAGAGTTCATCCACTTATTTGAAAAGGCAGGCAATGGCTAAAGAATAAAACCTCGTCTATAATATTATGTCTCGGAAAGTCCGTCATTCTCTTAATGTGAAACTGAAGTGCTTTCAGTGATTATGGTAAACTATAATCAATAATACACATTCAAATGCTGCAGAAGCCTTGGGTTGAGGTGGGATCTGGTGCTTATTATCATCTACTATCTGCCGGTTGTAGCCAGTGAATTACTGTAGTTTGTTGTTACCTGATTTTCTTTGGAATATCAAGAGATGTCACAGCATTCAACACATTTATATATACTAAACATATTATCAGAAAAAAGCACATGAATATTATAAACTACCCAATGATACATCCTATAGAAAGGACATGCAGGTGGACAGAGGAGGGGTGGTAGCTCTGCTGGTGAGGGATGGAATTCAGTCCCTTGCGAGGGAAGACATAGGGACTGACGTGGTAGAATCACTGTGGATTGAGTTGAGGAATTGTAAAGGCAAGAAGACACTAATTGGTGTTATCTACAGACCCCCAAATAGTAGCCCGGATCTAGGGTGTAAGTTGCAGCAGTTAAAACTGGCATGTAACAAAGGTAATGCCACTGTGGTGATGGGAGATTTCAATATGTAGGTAGACTGGGAAAATCAGGTTGGTTCAGGACCCCAAGAAACAGAGTTTGTAGAATGCCTCCGAGATGGATTCTTAGAGCAGCTTGTAATGGTGCCGATCAGAGAAAAGGCAATTCTGGATTTAGTGTTGTCCAATGAACCCGATATGATAAGAGAACTCGAGGTAAAGGAACCGCTTGGAGGTAGTGATCATAATATGATTAGTTTTAATCTGCAATTTGAGAAGGAGAACTTTAAATCGGAAGTACGGGTGATGCAGTTGAACAAAGGAGACTATGAAGGCATGAGAGGGGAGCTGGCCAAGGTAGACTGGAAAGGGATCCTAGCAGGAATGACATGGGGGACAGCAATGGTAGGAATTTCTGGGCATAATCTGGAAGACGCGGGATAATTTCATTCTAAAAAGGAAGAAAGATTCTAAGGGGACTAGGAGGCAAACGTGGCTGACAAGAGAAGTTAGGGATAGAATATAACTAAAAGAAAAGATGTATAACACAGCAAACAGTAGCTGGAAACTTTCATAGGACAATAGAAGGAAACAAAACGGGCAATACGGGCTGAAAAGATGAAGTACGAGGGGAAGCTGGCCAGGAATATAAAGAAGGACAGTAAAAGCTTCTTTAGATATGTTAACGGAAAAAGAGTAGCAAAGCCAAATGTAGGTCCCTTGAAGGCAGACGGGTGAAATTATTATGGGCAACAAGGAAATGGCAGAAGAGTTGAATTGATACTTCAGATCTGTCTTCACTAAGGAAGACACAAACAATCTCCCAGATGTACTGGAGGACAGAGGATCTAAGGGGGTAGAGGAACTGAAATAAATTTTCATTAGGCGAGAAATAGTATTGGGTAGGCTAATGGGACTGAAAGATGATAAATCCCCTGGTGCTGATGGTCTGCATCCCAGGGTCCTCAGGGATCATTTTCCAATGTTCAATAGATACAGGATCAGTTCCTGTGGATTGGAGGATAGCTAATGTTATTCCACTTTTCAAGAAAGGAGCGAGGGAGAAAACGGGGAAATACAGACCAGTTAGCCTGACTTCAGTGGTGGGAAAGATGCTGGAGTCAATTATTAAAGAGGTAATAATGGGGGATTTGGATAGCAGTAAAAGGATTAGTCCAAGTCAACATGGATTTATGAAAGGGAAATCATGCTTGACTAATCTTCTGGAATTTTTTGAGGTTGTGACAAGTAAAATGGATGAAGGGGTGCCAGTGGATGTAGTGCATCTAGACTTTCAGAAAGCCTTTGATAAGGTCCCGCATGGGAGACTGGTGACTAAAATTAGAGTACATGATATTGGGGGTAGGGTGTTGACATGGATAGAAATTTGGTTGGCAGACTGGAAGCAAAGAGTAGGAGTGAACGGGTCCCTTTCAGAATGGCAGGCAGTGGCGAGTGGAGTGCCGCAAGTCTCTGTGTTGGGGCCGCAACTGTTTACCATATATATTAATGATTTGGAAGATGGGATTAGGAGCAACACTAGCAAGTTTGCGGATGACACAAAGCTGGGTGGCAGTGTGAACTGTGAAGAGGATAATTGGAGGTTGCAAGGTGACCTGGACAGGTTGAGTGAGTGGGCAGATGCATGGCAGATGCAGTATAATACAGATAAATATGAGGTTATCCACTTTGGCGGCAAAAACAAGGGGGCAGATTATTATCTCAATGGGGTTAGGTTAGGTAAGGGGGAGGTGCAGCGAGACCTGGGCGTCCTTGTACACCGGTCACTGAAAGTTAGCTTACAGGTACAGCAGGCAGTGAAGAAAGCTAATGGAATGTTCGCCTTCATAACAAGAGGATTTCAGTATAGGAGTAAAGAGGTTCTTCTGCAGTTGAAAAGGGCTCTGGTGAGACCACATCTGGAGTATTGTGTACCGTTTTGGTATCCTAATTTGAGGAAGGACATCCTTGTGATTGAGGCAGTGCAGCGTAGGTTCACGAGATTGATCTCTGGGATGCCGGGATTATCACATGAGGAAAGATTGAAAGACTATGCTTGTATTCACTGGAGTTTAGAAGGATGAGGGGATCTTATAGAAACATATAAAATTATAAAAGGACTGGACAAGCTAGATGCAGGAAAAATGTTCCCAATGTGGGGCGAGTCCAGAACCAGGGGCCACAGTTTTAGAATAAAGGGGAGGTCATTTAAGACCGAGGTGAGAAAAAAAATGTTCACCCAGAGAGTAGTGAATTTATGGAATTCCCTGCCACAGAGGGCAGTGGAGGCCAAGTAACTGGATGGATTTAAGAGAGAGTTAGATAGAGCTCTAGGGGCTAGTGGAGTCAAGGGATATGGGGAGAAGGCAGGCACGGGTTATTGATAGGAGACTATCAGCCATGATCACAATGAATGGTGGTGGGGTAATATGGGGGGAACTCTTTACGCAGAGAGGCTCGAAGGGCCATTTTAAAAATAAATTGGATAGGCATATGGATGAGAAGGGAATGGAGGGTTATGGTACGAGTGCAGGCAGGTGGGACTAAGGGGAAAAAAATTTGTTCGGCATGGACTTGTAGGGCCTGCCTCCTCCTGCACCTATTTTCTATGTTTCTATATGTACAATTCTCACATTATTTGGAGATTTGATTAAAGATGGTAAATTAAAGATGGTAAAATTAAACAAGAAAAAATTGAAGATTGTCTTTAGTTGTCATAATAGCGAGAATAAAGTAAGTGTTTACATCTACTTTAATCATTCCCACCAGAAATATCCGGTGTTGTTTTCCTGATGTAGGGAAGAGGAGATATAGATCAGTGCATAACTCAGTCACCAGAGACCTGGACAATCAGTTGTTGTCAATCCCATTAAAATCTCCAGACAATTATTTAGATCTTTCTATTTTCCAGCTTGAAGATGCTTAGCAAAGGTTGGATTTGTAAAGTGCCTGTCCCACTTTCGCAACCTAATTCACAACCTTTTTTACTCGTGGATATTTTTCATCAGGCTAGAAAAAACGCCCCGACCTACTTGATGCCACAAGTACCTACGACTAGCGTTACGGCCTGCTACGACCTACCTACGACCTCCTGCAACCTCCTACGACCTTGTGACGACCATGCTGCGAGTATGTGTCAAGGTCAAACTCGGCAGAGGTCGTGAATTAGGTCGTGAAAGCGGGACAGGCCCTTAACTTAGTTGTACATCTTTGGATTTAGCACAATGGGAAGAGATTATTGTAAATAATGCTGTCTCCTCGAATCCTGGAGACCAAATCAGATTAGGTGATAGATTTGTGGAACCATTATGTTTAATCCACAACTACCGGCCTGGGTGAAGAATGTGAGAGAGCGGGGATGATGGAGAAAGGGACAGCAATAAAAAAAAAATAGAAGTGAAGAACACCTCTACGCTGAACGAGAGGATAAAATCAAATTATACACTCCGATTTCTGGGGTGTGAATTGAAAACGTAACCTTCTGAATTAGGCACCCTGGCTGAAGATATGCAAAGCAGAATGGTAAAAATAGACTACAGAGGGAATTACACCCTTTTAATTCCCCTTAAGACCACCTCTTTGCACTTGTGCACTTGTTCAGAGATTTATCATCAACAACTGGCAGTTGTGTTACATGTCAGCCATGTCAACTCCAGACTTGCCTTCCATAAAGATGGTGGCTCCAGATCAACCTCATCCTACAGCATTAGTGATTGCTGCACATTCCTGCAGCTCAGTATTGAAGCAAGCATGCAGTTATAGGCACAGTTGGAGGTTTCGTCAGCCTGACAATACAGTTGTTCGCTCAGGAGTTGAGGATAACAGGAGACTACTTACCCAGCATCTGAGGCATTCCCACATAGCAGAGCATCAAGAGAATCTTCAAGGAAGTACTGATTTTCTTGGAGGTTCAAAGAGAAATACAAAAATATCTTTAGCATTCTTAGGTCGCACAAAGATATACTCAAAAAACAATGACTTCCTCTGTGATGTTAAGGTCATAGTCATACAGTGTGGAAACAGGCCCTTTGGCCCAACTTGCCCACACAGACCAACACATCCCATCTACACGAGTCCCACTTGGCTGCGTTTGACCCCTATCCCTCTAAATATGTCCTGTCCCTGTATCTGAAGATGTTTCTCCTTAAATGTTGCGAGAGTACCTGCCTCAACTACCTCCTCCAGCAGCTCATTCCATACATAATAATAATAATAATAATAATAATAATAATAATATCTTTTATTGTCATTGCACATAAGCGCAACAAGATTTGGTCTGCAGCTTCCAACCGATGTCATAACATAAATAATTAATAACATTTGGATTTAGATATCCCGAGAAAATGGATTGTAAAAAGAACAGTAAAATAGTCAAAACAGTTCAAACAGACTAAAGTGCAGATGTGTCTGTGCGACGTGACCATCTGAGGGAGACAGTCCAGGGGGGGATGGGGGGCACTCAGCAGGGCCGGTTCAGAGCCGCTATAGCTCTGGGAATGAAGCTATTCCTGAGTCTGGAGATTCGGGCGTAGAAGGCCTTGTAACGTCTGCTGGAGGGAAGTAGTTCGAACAGTCCGTTACAAGGGTGTGAGGAGTCTTTATGGATGCTGACGGCCTTCCTGAGGCACCGTGTGTGGTAGATGCCCTCCAAGGCTGGTAGCTGTGTCCCAATAATCCTCTGCGCTCTGTGGACGACATCCACCACCCTTTGCATTAAAAGGTTACCCCTCATGTACCTATAAAATCTTTCCCCCTTCACTTTAAACCTATGCCCTTTGGTTCTCGATTCCCCTGGGCAAGAGACTCGGTGCATCTACCCGATCTATTCCTCTCATGATGTCATACACCTCTATATGATCACCCCCCATCCTCCTGCGCTCCAGGGAATAGGGTCCCAGTCTACTCAAACTCTCCCCATAGCTCAGACCCTCGAGGTCTTTCGCAACTGTGGAATGTTCTCTCCCTGATATTGGTATCTACTCCTTTCTGCACTTAACTTTGTTTGGAATCTCCTGTTAGTTGTCTCTCTTATCTTTATTTCTAGTAGGATCCAAATGTGTAGTTTAGATAATTGTGTGGTTATCGATTTGAACCTTATTGAGTTACCCTTTAAAATGCATTGCATGGTAGAACGGCAGATAACTTATGACACAAAATGAGGTCATTCAGTCCATCTTGTCAGTGCTGGTTCTAAAACAAAATTCCCAATCTAACCATTCCCACACCGGGTTCACATCGTGCCAAGTCTACATGGACAGTTTAAACGTGATGACGCTTTCTGCCTCTGCCTCTTTAGAGTCACTGAGTTCCAGACTCCTAACATGAATAGGTGAAATAATTTTTCATCATCCTGTAGTACTGCAATTGTATTATTTTCAAAGGTAAAGGAGGAGTAATGGCTTCAGCTTTGTCACTACAATGTATAGCAAAATGGCACAATGGTAGCATACCTGCTATGAACCATTCTTACCTGCTCTGCTAGGCATACCTGCTCTGAACTATGTATCTGGCTCTGAAGCTGCTGCTTCAGAGCCAGAGACACGGGTTCGATCCTGATCTCGGATGCTGTCTGTGTGAAGTTTGCACGTTTTCCCTATGTCTGTGTGGGTTTCCTTCAGGTGCTCCACTTTCCTCCCACATCCCCATGACATGCAGGTTTGTAGGTTAATTAGACTGTAAATTGCCCCTAGTGTGTAGGGAGTGGATGAGAAAGTGGGATAGCATGGAACTAGTTGATTGAGCAATCAGTTGATTCGGTGGGCCGAAGGGCCTGTTGCCACGTTGTATTTTTTAATCAAAACAATTATTTGCTTACAAAGTAACACCACACTGGGATAGAACATATGGAGAAATAAGAACAATAAAAAATGCTTCTAACCTGAAGTTATAAAAATTTCTTCTGTTAAATGCATGCACATATAGACCATTTCCGTTACTATTACTCAACATCTGTGACTACAGTATCAAGAATGCTAAATTTTAAGAGCTTCTGAAATTGTGACCCAGGTACTTTGTGATGACTAGTTATCCGAGTGGTTGGAAAAAGTTCAAACCAGATATGTATATACACAAAAAATAATTAAAAGATCAAGTCAGCAGACATACTGTCTATGTTTGGTACAATTAGAGAGAGGATTGTACTAGTGGGTCAATAAAATGGGTAGAATTTTGAAGAAGGAAAAAAAAATAGCTTTTTTAATAGTTCAGATGTTTATAGACAATAATGGAATGTTTATTTATGTTCATGCATTTAATTGACCAAATATGATACATTTTTTGGTAAGATTTTTTTTTGTTTGAAAATGTATTACTGAGTTCAGAGATTATTGGAGTTCAGATGGATATTAATCTTGATGAAGACCGATGTCAGACCACCTTTTCAATCCTATGCTGCACCTCGACTTCAACAAACAAATAGAGTCGGTATAATCCACGGGAGTAAGGGTACACTGTTCAACATGTAGTGCTTAACCCCCAGAACAAAGGTCAACCAAGCTACTGTCAAGCTACAGTAAACAGATCATAGACAGAGACTCAAACAGCACGGAAACAGGTAATTTAGCCCAACCTATCCCACAACAACCATCATGTTCCATCTACACTAGTTCCACCTTCCAGTGTTTGGCCCATATCCCTCTAAACCTGTCCATTCCTTGTACCAGTCTGAATGTTTCTTAACCGTTACGATAGTAAGTGCCTCAACTACTTCAATGGTTCAAAGGTTCAAAGTTTGAAATGTATTTGTCACATGCACCATAAGGTGCAGTGAAATGAATCTAGCATGCAGCGTTACAATTAAAAAAGGACATAAGACACAACCTAATTCAACACAGACATCCACCACAGCATTCTTCACTGTGGTGGAAGGCAATACAGTTCAGACAGTTCTCCTCCTCTGGCAGCTTATTCCATATGCCCAACACCCTTTGTGTGAAAAAGTTCCTCCTCGGATGCTTATAAAATATTTCCCACCTCACCTTAAAACCATGTCCTCTGGTTCTCAATTCCCCTACTCTGGGCAAGAGACTCTGTGCGTTTACCCAGTCTAGTCCTCTCATGGTTTTGTACACCTCTGTAAGATCACCCCTCATCTTTCTGCACTCCAAAGAATTGTCCGAATCTGCTCAACCTCTTCATATAGCTCATGCCCTCGAGTCCAGGCAACATCCTCCGCACCCTACTCCTCCTGATTAGTTTTACCGTTTGTATGCCTCGTTGTCCACTTCCCCTCAGTCAACAATGAACCAGTCTACATTTCCTGGAGCATCGTCTGCTTTGATCTATCCTTTTCACACCTTACATTCTCTTTGTACCCTTCCACGTCTCTAGTTTCCCTCTTCCCTGACTCTCAGTCTGAAGAAGGGTCTCGATTCCTTCACTCCAGAGAGGTTGCCTGACCCTACTCCAGCACCTTGGGTCTAACTTCAGAAAAAAACTAATCTTTGATCCCAACCAGCTGCCCAAGAAGAAGATATTATCAGAATATGTGGTAATTGCACAGACTGTACCTTCATTATTAATGTAGGCATGTTGGTTAAAACTGCCATTGTGGTTACCAATCAGGGTATCATTGTCCATCCCTGACCCGTTCTGGATGAAGGTACTATTGTAAAATAATTCGTCTGATGGAGGCCATATCACACATTTGTTTTTCAAATTTCCCATAAACAGCTGGAGACCAATAAGTGCAAACACACTTAAACAGAAAACGGTCAGAATCATCACGTCCGCTAATTTCTTCACCGATTGGATCAGAGCTCCAACAATGGTTTTTAGTCCTAGCAAAGAGAAAAATAACAACTGTTACAATGCATCCTAATCCTGTGATATGATTTGTTTAATATCACCCATGCATTTTTTTCAATGTTTGCAAAGCAATGGCGGCCATGGAATTGCCTTAAAATTTAGTGCAAAAGGGGTTTAATTTCTAACTACAATAGTTGTATATAATAGCACAGCTTTTTAGAGATTTTTCGCACAACTTTGAGAAATCCCTCTGCTGGTTGTTTTCTGGTCTGAGACAGAAGGAATTGCAGATGCTGATTTAATTTTTTTAAAAGGCACAAAGTGCTGGAGTAACTTTCTCAGGATGCAAAATGTCAGCTATCCGTGTTCTCCAGAGAAGATTGATGGATTGATTGACTTTATTATCATATGTGACATTCATTTTTTTACATACCAGGCCTGGATAGAGTGGATGTGGAGATGATGTTTCCACTAGTGGGAGAGTCTAGGTCTAGAGGCTATAGCCTCAAAATAAAAGGAAGGTAGACATAAATGCTGGAAAAATTCAGCGGGTGAGGCAGCACCTATGTAGCGGAATAGGTAATGTTTCGGGTCGAGACCCTTCTTCAGTCTGATGTGGGGGGGTGGGGGTGCAGGATAAAGAAAGGAAGAGGTGGAGACAGTCGGCTGTGGGAGAGCTGGGAAGGGTAGGGGAAGGAGGGAGAAAGCAAGGACTACCTGAAATCACTGCCTCAAAAAGGCTAGCAGTATCATCATAGACCCACACCATCCTGTCCACACACTCATCCCCCTGCTACCTTTTGGTAGAAGGTACAGGAGCCTGAAGACTGCAATGACCAGGTTCAGGAATAGCTACTTCCCCACAGCCATCAGGCTATTAAACTTGGCTCGGACAAAACTCTGAACATTAATAGCCCACTATCTGTTATTTGCACTTTATCAGTTTATTTATTCATGTATTTACTTATACAATGGTATATGGACACAATGATCTGTTTTGTAGTCAATGCCTACTATGTTCTGTTGTGCTGAAGCAAAGCAAGAATTTCATTGTCTTATCAGGGACAAATGACAATAAACTCTCTTGACTCTTGACTTGACTCTTGACTTGAAACTGGAGAAGTCAATGTTCATACCGCTGTAGTGTAAACTACCCAAGCAAAATATGAGGTGCTGCACCTCCAATTTGTGTTGGGACTCACTCTGGCCATGGAGGAGGCCCAGGACAGAAAGGTCTAATTCGGAATGGGAGGGGGAGTTGAAGTGCTGAGCCACCGGGAGATCAGGTTGGTTAAGGTGAACTGAGCGGAGGTGTTGGGCGAAGCGATCGCCAAGCCTGCGCTTGATCTCACCGATTTAGAGCAGTTGACACCTAGAACTGTTCAGAATAAAAGGATGTTCTTTTAGGAAGGAGATGAAGAGAAATTTATTTAGACAGAGGGTGGTGAATCTGTGGAATTCTTTGCTACAGAAGCCTGTGGAGGCCAAGTCAGTGGATATTTTTAAGGTAGCGGAAGAAAGATTCTTGATTTGTACAGTTGTCAGAGGTTATGGGGTGAAGGCAGGAGAATGGGGTTCGGAGGGAGAGATAGATCAGCCATGATTGAATGGCGGAATAGATTTGATGGGCCGAATGACCTGATTTTACTCCTATTCCTCATGACCTTATGACTTATACACAAGGTATGCAAAGAATCGCCATGTACAGGGCACCCACAAGGTTACATAGTATTCATTACAGTCCCCAATGGTCCCTCTTAGATCTCAGCACCCCCTCCACGCTGAGTCCCTCTTTGTTACGCTGCCTGACCCGCTGAGTTACTCCAACACTTTTTGTCTTGCTTTCTGCTTATATTCTATTTGATAATTTTCTGTCCTGCCCTTGAGACATGATCTTATTTGGCAGCCACTGCAGCTTAATGCCTTACAATGAAACTTCCATTGTGGCAAATTGTTTATTCCTGATGGATCAACAAAATGCGCTGGTTAGAATCGGGCCTGTCGTTTCTGAGAGAGGAATGTAAATCTGCCAGCTTGCAAAAGCATTCCAGGGAGCCAACATTTGGACATTGTACTCACGGGTGGGTTTCGGAGAAGATTTAAAAAAAAAATCCTAATTGAGCATTAGATTACTGACACAAATTCCTTTTCAGAGTCGTGGCATATTGTTAGGGCAATGTGGTGGGAACTCTACTGTGCACCTGTCAATGCATTGCTTTCAAGGGGATACTGACAGCGGGAGCTGAAATGAGTGGAATTCCATTCTGTGGGATTAACATCCCTCTTGTTGGCCAGCTCCAATGAACTCTGTGTAATTGCTTTTATTCATAACACTGCAGTTTTGTGTTACTGTTTACAAATATTGAAGATTCTCGAGGGTTTTCAGAGTTTTTTTTTCATGCTCTGTCCCACTTCTCTGTTAAGGAGAGAATGACATTGCTTGAAATCGAGAGCAGCAAAGTTTAAAGGTGATTTAGGGCTGTAGTTGCTGTCTTACAGCGCTAGAGACCCTGGTTCGATCCTGACTACAGGTGCTGTCTGTATAGAGTTTGTACGTTTTCCCCTTGACCACGTAGGTTTACCCCGGGTGCACTAGTTTCCTCCCACTCTCCAAAACGTGGAGGTTTGCAAGTTAATTGCCTTCTGTAAAATTGTAAATTGTCTCTTGTGTGTGTAGGATAGTGCTAGTGTACGGGATGATCGTTGGTCGGCGAGAACTCGGTGGGCCGAAGGGCCTGTTTCCTAAAGTCTCTTTGGTCTTAATCGGAACAAAGGAGCAAATAGGTCCTTCTGCGGTTGTACAGAGCCCTAGTGAGACCTGGAGTATTGTGTGCAGTTTTGGTCAACTAATTTGAGGAAGGACATTCTTGCTATTGAGAGAGCGCAGCACAGGTTTACAAGGTTAATTCCCGGGATGGCGGGACTGTCATATGCTGAGAGAATGGAGCAGCTGGGCTTGTACACTATGGAGTTTAGAAGGATGAGAGGGTATCTCATTGAAACATATAACATTGTTAAGGGCTTGGACATGCTAGAGGCAGGAAACAGGTTCCCGATGTTGGGGGAGTCCAGAACCAGGGGCCACAGTTTAAGAATAAGGAGTAAGCCATTTAGATTGGGGGTGATCAGCCATGATCATATTGAATGGCTGGCTCGAAGGGCCAAATGGCCTACTCCTGCACCTATTGTTTATTGTCTATTGTCTCTAAGGTATCAAGATGGTCAGGGAATCTTTTGTTCCATAAAGATTGTCAGATAATCTTTTTTTTTTACGAAGAGAGTGGTAAGTGCCTGGAATGTGCTGCCAGGGTTGGTGGTTGAGGCAAATATGATAGTGGCATTTTAGAAGCTTATGGTCAAGTGTAAGAATATGCAGGGAATGGCAGGATTTTGGTTATGTGCAGGTAGATAAGAGATGGTCTTGGCATCATGTTCAGCATGGACAATGGGTCTGTTCTTGTTCAGCTCACTCTAAAGAAGGGCCTAACCCCGAAACATCACCCAATCCTTTCACCCAGAGATGCTGCTTGTTCCGCTGAGTTACTCCAGCATTATGGGCCTGTTCTTGTGCTGTACGGTTCTATGTTCTATTACAAGAATGGGTGCACTGTTATCCATATAGTTACAGTACATCCTTCCTTTTAAGATGTTTGGGAACAGCGTTTCCATCATCTAACTGGCACTGGGGAACATGGACAGCTGATGTTTCAGATTGGCACCTTTCCTCAAACCTAAAATGTCACCTATCCATGTTCTCCAGGGATGCTGCCTGACCCGTTGAGTTACTCCAGCACTTTTCTTGTAAACCAGCATCTGCAGTTTTGTTGTGTCCACATCTAACGCTACAAGACAGGAAACCTTCCGACAGTGAACTTATTGATGAACAATCAAAGAGCAGTTCTAACTGCTGTATTGTAAAGGAATGGGAACATCTGACACCCCGTTAGTTGCCCAGCACGTACCTGGAATAACTGTGATGGTTTTCAGTGCCCGCAGAACACGAAAGGTTCTTAAAGCAGAAACGTTACCCAAATCCACAAATTCAGTCAGGTATCTAATCAAGAACAGCAGAGAGACAGCAGCTAAGTTTTATTACATGCTGTTGTTTCAGAGAACACAATATTCACCCTCTCATTTACAGATGATTGAGAACTTCCAATTCCCATCATTTCATTACAATGCCTCTCCATAAATATGCAAAATTAAACTGAAGTTTTGCAAAAAAAAGTCGCACACTTATTTAAAAGATGTGAAATTGTGAAAAAGAATTGAAGAATTGCCAAAAGGTAATTCTCAGGAAAGGTATGTTAGACCACTGATAATAAATGTATTTACCCACTATATTAATGGTGGTAGATTAGATTACTGGCTTTATTAAGACTGCAAGCAGGAATTGCTTATAAATGAGGAAGAACTTGCAGATCTTGCAGCTATAACCCTCGAATCTCACGCAGGGTATTTGATACAAGATGGCTCAGTCAAGATTCTACAAATGACAAATGAATGAGCTGATATTCTATTTTTAGTGTTTAGTTGAGTTTAGCGAGTCAGCGTGGAAACAGGCCCTTCGGCCAACCAAGTCCGCGCTGACCAATGATCCCCGCACACTATCACTGTCCTGCAAACTAGGGAACATTTGCAATTTTACCGAAGCACTTTAACCCACAAACCTGTAAGTTTTTGGAGTGTGGGAGGAAATTGGAGCACTAAGAGAAAACCCACACCATCACAGTAAGAATGTACAAACTCTGTACAGACAGCACCCGTAGTTATGAACGAACCTGGGTCCCTGGCGCTGCAACCACTGCACCAGGGTGCTAGGCCTTTCCTGGTGATTTTGGTTGAGGGATAGGACGGTACGGTGGCGCAGCAGTAGAGTTGCTGCCTTACAGCACTTGCAGCGCCAGAGCCCCAAGTTTGATCCCGATACGGGTGGTGGCTGTACGGAGTTTGTACGTTCTTCCCGTGATCTGTGTGGGTTTTCTCTGAGATCTTCTTTTTCCTCCCACACTCCAAAGACGTACAAGCTTGTAGGCTAATTGGCTTGGTATAAATGTGAAATTTGTCCCTAGTGCATGTAGGATAGTGTTAATGTGCGGGGATCGTTGGTCGGTGCGGACACGGGGGGCCGAAGGACCAGTTTCCACGCTGTATCTCGAAAATAAACTAAACATAACCAGGGGTCACAGTTTAAGAATAAGGAGTAAGCCATTTAGAACGGTGACGAGGAAACACTTTTTTTCACATAGAGTGGTGAGTCTGTGGAATTCTCTGCCTCAGAGGGCGGTGGATGCAGGTTCTCTCGATGTTTTCAAGAAAGAGCTAGATAGGGCTCTTAAAAATAGTGGAGTCAGGGGACATGGGGAGAAGGCAGGAACGGGTACTGATTGGGGATGATCAGTCATGATCACATTGAATTGCGGTGCTGGCTGGAAGGGCCAAATGGCCTACTCCTGCGCCTGTTGTCCATTGTCTATTGTCAAATAAACATCGATCACAACTTTGGAAGAATTCTTTAATCTCCTTTCAATAACGTTACAAGATAGGTACTGCATTCATGGCCAGACAGGCACGGCCTCGAGTCCCAGCAACTCTGACAAGGCAGCCCTCTCTCAGTATGGCTATGACATTGTGAAGAAACTAAAATGCACAGGTTTTTGCCAAATATTGACATAGAACATAAAACATAAAACAGAACTGCACAGGAATAGGCCTTTTGACTCATGCCGTCTGCACCAAACATGATGCCAAGCACAGCTCTCATTGCCCTGCACATTATCAATAGACAATAGACAATAGGTGAAGGAGCAGGCATTTCGGCCCTTCGAGCCAGCACCGCCATTCACTCTGATCATGGCTGATCCTCCACAATCAGCACCCCGTTCCTGCCCCCTCCCCATATCCCTTGACTCCGCTATCTTGAAGAGCTCTATCTAACTCTCTCTTGAAAGCAACCAGAGAATTGGTCTCCACTGCCTTCTGAGGCAGAGAATTCCACAGATTCACAACTCACTGGGTCAAAAAGTTTTTCTTCATCTCCATTCTAAATGGCCTACCCCTTATTCATAAACTGTGGCCCTGGATCTGGACTACCCCATCATTGGGAAAATGTTTCCTGCCTCTAGCGAGCCCAATCCCTTAATAATCTTATATGTTTCAATAAGTACTCCTCTCATCCTTCTAAATTCCAGTGTATACAAGCCCAGTTGCTCCATTCTCTCAGTCCCGCCATCCCGGGAATTAACCTCGTGAACCTACGCTGCGCTCCCTCAATAGCAAGAATTTCCTTTCTCAAATTTGAAGACCAAAATTGCACACAATATTCAAGTTGTGGTCTCACCAGGGCCCTGTACAACTGCAGAAGGATGTGTTTGCTCCTATACTCAACTCCTCTTGTTATGAAGGCCAACATGCCATTAGCTTTCTTTACTGCCTGCTGTACCTGCATGCTTACTTTCAGTGACTGATGAACAAGGCCCCCAGATCTCGTAGTACTTCCCCTTTTCCCAACTTGACACAATTCAGATAATATTTTCCCTTCCTGCTTTTGCAACCAAAGTGTACTACCTCATTTTTATCCACATTAAACTGCATCTGCCATGCATCCTCCCATTCACCAAACCCGTCCAAGTCACCCTGCATCCTCCTAGCATCCTCCTCACAGTTCACACTGCCACCCAGCTTTGTGTCATCTGCAAATTTGCTAATGTTACTTTTAATTCCATTATCTAAATCATTAATGTATATTGTAAATAGCTTCGGTCCCAGCACCGAGCCTTGCGGCACTCCACTCGCCACTGCCTGCCATTCTGAAAGCAGGCAGGCAGACCCGTTTATTCCTACTCTTTGTTTCCTGTCTGCCAACCAATTCTCTATCCATGTCAATACCCTACCGCCAATACCATGTGCCATAATTTTGCCCACAAATCTCCTATGTGGGACCTTATCAAATGCTTTCTGAAAGTCCAGGTACACTACATCCACTGGCTCTCCCTTATCCATTTTCCAAATTACATCCTCAAAAAATTCCAGATTAGTCAAGCATGATTTCCACTTCGTAAATCCATGCTGACTCGGACCATATCCCTCCATTCCCTGTGTATTCAAGAACCTATACAAAAATCTCTTCAATTCCACTATCGAATCTGCCTCCACCACCATCTCCAGGAGCAGGTTCCAGACACTCACCACCCTCTGTGTATAAAACTTGCCAAGCACATCTCCTTTAATCTTTGCCCCTCTCACTTTAAACCTATGCCCTCCATTATTTGATGTTTTCCAACTGGGGAAAGATTCCGACTACTTATCTTCTCTGTGCCTCTCATAATGTTATAGACTTCCATCACATCTCCCTCATCCTACAGTGTCCCAGAGAAAACAATCCAAGTCTGTCTGACCTCTTCCTTTAGTTATTGCCCTCTAATCCATGCGCAAAATTAGGGTGACATGGTGGCACAGCGGTAGAGTAGCTGCTTTACAGCGCCAGAGACCCGGGTTCAATCCTGACTATGGGTGCTGTCTATAGGGGGTTTGCACATTCTCCCCCTGTGGAAAACCGCATGGTGTTTTCGCAGGGTGCTCCGGTTTCCTTCCACATTCCAAAGATGTGCAGGTTTGTAAGTTAATTGACTTCTGTAAATTGTCCCTGGGGTACAGGATGTGAAATTGGAATAAAAAAGAACTGATGTACAGGTAATCATTGGTCGGTGCCGACCCGATGGATTGAAGGGCCTGTTTCCATGCTGTATCCCTAAACTAAACTAAACTAAACATTCTGGGCCTCCTCCATGGCCAGAGTGAGCGCCACCGGAAATTGGAGGGGCAGCACCTCATATTCCGCTTGGGCAGTCTGCACCCTAGCAGCATAAACATTGAATTCTCCAATTTCCGGTAACCCTTGCTGTCTCCTCCCCTTCTCATCTCTCCCTCAGCTCTTGGGCTCCTCCTCTTCCTTTATCCTTTCTTCTCCCCACCCTACGTATGAAGAAGGGTTTCGGCCTGAAACGTTGCCTATTTCCTTCGCTCCATAGATGCTGCTGCACCCGCTGAGTTTTTCCAGCATTTTTGTCTAAACCAAACTAAACTAAACCAAACTAAGCTAAATTAAAACTAAACTTAAACTAAATCTAAAAAGAATATTCTCCAAAGTCTGGAAGGGGAAGAAGGAAGATAACATTATAAATGATCTGAAAGTAAGTCCAAAATTGAGGCACAAGGAAGTACAAGGGTGGGCAATCACTGAGTTGCATCCTGCCAGTTTTATGACTGATGAAGTGCATGTAATGGTCCTTTGTGCACCACAGGCCACTCCCTAGGGGAAAGCATTGCGCTTCTGTCTGCCAGCCACTAACTAGTAATAGAAGCAGAAATGATTCTGCATATTTTAAGGGTTGTAGCACCATCTGAGAGATGAACAATGATAGCTGGCCTCATCAGTGACACCCACATCCTGAAAAATAAAGATTAAAAAACAAACCCCATGTTACAGAGATTGTGAGGGGGTGAAGCTAAGAGATATAGACATGGAGATGAAGAGCGTAGATCTGTTGTGCTAGAACCAGTGTAGTTTAGCAAGGAAAACAGTGATAAAACAAATCAATGTCACAAAATAATCTTTGCATTAGTCAAAAGTCAAGAGTGTTTTATTATCATATGTCCTAAATTTGAACAATGAAATTCTTACATGCATTATACCTTCTGTCTATACACAACATTAAAGAGAACCCATTCATAGAAGTATAGAAACATAGAAAAATAGGTGCAGGAGTAGGCCATTCGGCCCTTCGAGCCAGCACCGCCATTCAATATGACAATGACTGATCATCTGAAATCAGTACCCCATTGCTACCTTCTCCCCATATCCCTTGATTCCTTAAGCACCAAGAGCTAAATCTAATTCTCTTGAAAACATCCAGTGAATTGGCCTCCAATGCCTTCTGTGGCAGAGAATTCCACAGATTCACAACTTTCAGTGTGAAAAGGTTTTTCCTCATCTCAGTTCTAAATGACCTACCGCTTATTCTTAAACTGTGACTCCTGGTTCTGGATTCCCCCAACATCGGGAATATTTTTCCTACATCTAGCCAGTCGAATCCTTTAATAATTTTATATGCTTCCATAAGAATCCCTCTCATCCTTCTAAATCCCAGAGAATACAAGCCCAGTTGACCCATTCTTTCATCATATGTCAGTCCTGCCATCCCGGGAATTAACCTGGTGAACCTATGCTGCACTCCCTCAATAACAAGAATGTCCTTCCTCAAATTAGGAGACCAAAATTGCACACAATACTCCAGGTTTGGTCTCACCAGGGCTCTGTACAACTGCAGTAGGACCTCCTTGCTCCTAAACTCAAATCCTCTTGCAATGAAGGATAAGCTTTCTTCACTGCCTGCTGTACCTGCATGCTTATGGGGCTGTCCCACTGTACGAGTTAATTCAAGAGTTCTCCCGAGTTTCCTCTGATTTGAACCCGGAGAATTACGGCAATCGCCGCTCGTAGGTACTTGGGGCTCCCGTGGACATTTTTCAACATTTTGAAAAATCTTTACGAGTCTTCTTGAGCTTACCACGTTTCCCGAGTACCTGCCGTTAGCGTTACGAGCCGTTAAGAGACACCCTGAGCTCCGACGTACTTGCTACGTACATTCTACGTGCTTCCACGAGTTTGATTTTTTTTTTTAAACTCGGGAGAGCTCTTGAATTAGCTCGTACAGTGGGACAGGCCCATTACTTTCAGTGACTGATGTACAAGCACACCAAGGTCTTATTTTACTTCCCCTTTTCCTAATCTGACACCATTCAGATAATAATCTGCCTTCCTGTTCTTGCCATCAAAGTGGATAACCTCACACTTATCCAGATTATTCTGCATCTGCCATGCATCAGCCCACTCACCCAACCTATCCAGGTCACGCTGCAGCCTCATAGAATCCTCATCGCAGCTTACACTGCCACCCAGCTTTGTGTCATCTGCAAACCTGGAGCTGTCACATTTAATTCCCTCATCTAAATCATGAATATATATTGTAAATAACGAAGGTCCCAGCACCAAGCCTTGCAGCACCCCACGTCACTGCCTGCCATTCTGAAAAGGACCCGTTAATTCCTACTCTTTACTTCTTGTATGGCAACCAGTTCCCTATCCATGTCAATACCCTACTCCCAATACCATGTGCTCTAACTTTGCACACTAATCTCTTGTGTGGGACCTTGTCAGTGGCTTTCTAAAAGACCAGATACACCACATCCACGGGCTCTCCCTGATCCATTCTACTTGTTACATCCTCAAAAAATTCCAGAAGATTAGTCAAGCATGATTTCCCCTTCATAAATCCACCCTGACTTTGACCAATCCCGTCACTGCTTTCCAAATGCGCTGCTATAACTTCTTTATTAATCGACTCAAGCATCTTCCTCACTTCTGATGTAAGGCTAACTGGTCTATAATTCCCCACTTTCTCTCTCCCTACTTTCTTAAAAAGTGGGGTTATATTCGCTACCCTCCAGTCCACAGGAACTGATCCAGCGTCGAGAGAACATTAAAAAATGATCACCAATGCATCCATGATTTCTAGGGCCTCCGCCTTGTGTACTCTCGGATGCAGACCATCAGGTCCTGGGGGGTGGGGGGTGGGAGATTCTAACCTTCACGTGGTCCGCCCTGTTTTGACGAATGCAATCAACCTGGTGTGCACAAATAAGATCAAATAGAACAAGTTGTCCTACAACTTCAGGCTGTGCACGCCAGATGCAAGAAGAAGAAGAAGAAGGTCCTGGGGATTTATCTGCCTTCAGTCCCAACAGTTTACATAGCAACATTTCCTGACTAATGTAGATTCCCTTCAGTTCCTCCCTTCCACTAGAATCTTGATCTTCAGTGCCCTGGAATATCTGGGAGATTGTATGCGTCTTCCTTAGAGAAGACAGAACCAAAGTACTCGTTTAACTGTTCTGCCATTTCTTTGCTTCCAATTATAAATTCACCCGAGTCCGATTGTAAGGGACGCGTCTTCACAATGCAATGTACAAAAGCATGGTCAAATTTACATCTTTAAGTCATTGTTTAATCCAAGTCATTTTGAATCCTTTAATACCTATACATTTTCGATCTCTATTTTGAATGAACCGAATCATTCAGATTCTGGGGATCTCCAGGATAGAAAATTCCTGAGGTTTATCAACCTCACCATGTAGAAATGTCCCCTCCGTTCATCCCCAACGACCCTTCATTTTCATACCTGTGCCACTGGTACTGGATTTCTCAGACAGGTGACATAACTACCCCACATCTAGTCTGTTGTGTCCTTCAAGAATGTTGAAAGTTTTGAAGAAATCTGTACGTTCTTCTAAGCCCTATAGAGCAGAGTCCCACTCACCTTAACCTCTGCTTAAACAAGCTCATCAATACTGAAACCCAACTAGTGAATTTTCACACTATGGCAGATACACCCGTTCTTGTGTAACAAAGCCAAAACTGTAGAAAATATTCCAGGTGAGGTCTTTTTTAGATCCTGTGCAAACTCAATAAGTCTTCTGTATTCAAACTCTCTCATAATAAAATCTGATGTACCAGTTGCCCTCTTCACTGCACATTGCTAACCTTCAGTAACTTGTGTACAAGCACCAAGATACTTTTGCTTTTAGTCTGCTTTCCTGCTGTGCACCATTTTCCCATATTGTATTCCAAGTTTTTGGCCACTCTTTGACATTGCCCAAACTCTCATGAAGTTTATTTGCACCCTCTGTACTCTTAATCCCACCTAACTTAATATTGCAAATTTTGAACTGATATTTTATTCTCTTAGCCTAATCGATCATATAAACTGTGAATAACTGGGGTCCAAAATCATACTTCCTCCACCACTCAAATCCAATAATGCGTTCTAGACTGAAGTAAAAATGTCAAGCAAGTCAAGCTGGAAACAAGAGGCGTTTGTGTAAAAGATTGTTTAGGTTGAAATAAGTGTCAAACTCAGAAAATTCCCAGCAAGATCCATTCAAGTATGAGGAATGGAAATATAATCTTTACCAGAAATTTTATAGTTTTGCATTCATTGTACAGATTAAAAAGCATAAAAAATAATTTAACTTTCTACCTTTTCTAGTTGATCAGGATAAAACTATTTCAGGATAGAGTGGATGAAGTCCAGAACAAATAGTCCAGAAATAATGATTAATTTAACTGTAATGTAAGTGTATGTCTAGGAGAAAGTTGTAAAAATGTTGATAAGATCCAAAAATCCTCTTTAGGAATAAAAATCCATTCTGTTAATGACATAGGTGGTAATGAATGTTAAGGAGAAACATTATACTGTCAGGGAATGATATCTCTACTCATACTCCTGTTAATCAATCATCCCTTAATACAGCCTTTTGATTTTTTTAACACTGCTGGTATGAAGCAGGAAGACTCAGCTCTGTCAAGGCACATATCGTGTTTGGGAGTTATGGATGGTGAACCGGTTCAAGTGACACCATGCAAGCCCCATTTGGAAAATGCAGGAAGCCAGTACACCAGTTAGGCCACAGGCATGGGGCTGCCGGAAGTCCTCACAGTAGGCAATTGTGACTTCAATCAATGCGCAATGCTGACCCCATGCAACAGCTGTTAGATTGGAGCACATGACTCCATCTAACACCATCTCTTATCAAATGCGCCGTAGAAAGCATTTTATCGGGATGCATCACAGCACAGTTTGGGAACAGCTCCATCCAAGACCGCAAGAAATTACAGAAATTTGTGTGGTGCAGCCCAGACCATCACACAAACCATCCTCCCTTCCACTGACTCCATTTGCACCTCATTCTACCTCGGAAAGGCCACCAGCATAATCAAGGACGAGCCGCATCCTGGCCATTCCCTCTTCTCCCCTCTACCATCGGGGAAAATGTACACATCCGGATTCAGGGACAATTTCTTCCCAGCTGTTATCAGGCAACCTAACTATCCTACCAACAACTAGAGAGCAGTCCTGAACTACTATCTACCTCATTGGAGACAGACTATCTTTGATGAGACTTTACTGATTTATCTAGCACTAAACATTTTTCATGTTATTCCCTTTATCATGTATCTGCGCACTGTGGATGGCTTGTTTGTAATCATGTACTGTCTTTCTGTTGACTGGTAACTAAAGCTTTTCACTGTACCTTGAAACACGTGGCAATAAACTAAACACAAACTCAAACTCAAACCATACAGGATTGAACAAACATCCATTAGTAGCGAAATATTTGCAAACATATAGCGAAATATATAGCAAACATCCACAAAGCGAAATATTTGATCTCATTAAACTGGAGAGAAGATTTACGAAAATGTTGCCGGGACTCGAGGGCCTGAGCTATAGAGAGTGGTTGGGCAAGCTAGGACTATTCCATGGAGAATAAGAGTGATTTTACTGAGGTGGACAAAATTGAAATGGCGAATGCACATCCCGAATAGGAATATCTCGGTAAGGGAATCAAAAACTAGAGAAGATAGCTTAAAGGTGAGAGTGGAAAGATTTAATAAGAAACTGAGGGGCAACTTTTTCACACAGGCATGGGAGGTATGTGGAATGAGCTGTCAGTGGAAGAAGTTGAGGTAGATAGTGCAAAAAACACTTAAAGGACACTTGACAGGTACATGGATTGGGAAGGGTTAGAGGGATATGGGTCAAATGCAGGAAAGCACGTCTAGCTTAGATGGGTCATCTTGTTTGGCATGGACAGGTCGAGCCAAAGGCTGTGTGATGCTGTGTGACTATGACTCCATGACTCACTGATGAATTATTGACTGAATACTTCCTAGCTGTGGCTGTGAGGTTTGGTTCCAGACGACTGTCGAAGAGTGGACAGGGTTTCAGAGGTACTGTGATATGCCCATAATAATAGTCCCTGCTGAAGTCAAGCTCATGTTGCAAACATTCTACAACATGTGTGCTCAGTAGGGAATGTCAGACAATTCCACTTCACTAACCACAGCCTTGATGACTGATACTAATTGCAGAACTCGCAACTTCTGTTAACTGGGAGAAACAAATTCTGTTCTTGTCGTGGTTGCGGTGGTCCATGCAATTCAACTATTCATGGGCATAAATTCGCAGAAGAATCCAAAATACTGTCTCGTTAGTGTGAAGATCTGTGAGATTTTGCAGTTTGGTTGGATATGAAATAAATGAACAGAGAATGGCCATATTGTAAACAGAGGCTGATCCGTGAAGGTAATTTGTATAAACCTTCATCGGCCAAAACTCAGGGTAAAGTTTTATGTTGAGCAACATACATGAAACAAAGAAGGAATCTGTCTTTCTACAAATTATATATTGAACTTTTTTTTCTCTTCCCCCCCTTATGTCCAATGTTTACATATTCACATATTCTGTCGTGTTGCAGCAAGTAGGAATGTCATTGTCCCATCTGGGACATATGACAATAAAACACTCTTGACACTTGACACTTGACCTTTCCTGAACTCAGACAATCCCAAAGTGTTTCACAACCATTGGGTATTATTGAATACAGTCACAATGGCAATGTGACGCAAAACACACACAGTTCTGGTCGCCCCAGCGCAGGAAAGATGTGGGGGCTTTGTAAAGAGTACAGAGGCTTGGAAAGGGTGCAGAGGAGGATTGCCAGAATGTCACCTGCTTCAGGGCATTTTAGTTATAACGAGATGTTGGATAGACTTGGATTGTTTTCTCTGGAATGCCGGAGGTTGAAGGGAGACCTGTCAGAAGTATATAAAGTTAGAAGATGAAAAGAAAGGGTAGACAGTCAGAACCATTTTCTGAGGGTGGAAATGTCAAAGACAAGAGGGTATAGGTTTCAGGTGAGATGTGCCTTTTGTGACTTTTGTGTAGGCACATGGATATACAGGGAATGGAGGGATATGGATAATGTGCGGGCAGATAAAAGTTGGTCTTGGCATCATGTACAGCACAGTCATTGTGGGATGAAGGGCCAGTTCCTATGCTGTACTGTTCTCTGTCCAAACCACTCCTATACACAATGATGAGGGACAACTGGACAGATACTAAACAGGAAAACATTGGGAGTCCAATGTTCATCGGAGAGGGAGGCGGGTCCACAAAAGATCCACAAAGAGAAAGAACCTTCCACATTGCTGCATTACATTTATTTCCATATCCCTGTGTTATGCTGTTATTAATATGAGCATTAATCTGTAGTGAATCCATCTAAATACGTGATCTATGCAGAACTCAGGATCAGGAGAGTAGAGGAGGGTTGATGGCCCCATTATACGTCATTCTCACTGAACCTTCCCTATTAAAATTTCTAAAGCAGAAATATAAAGTTAATCTAGTCCAAAATGTTGAAAGGTTTCCATTAGCTTAATTGTCATAAATATTATTTGCTTGGCAACAGGGTTTTGCGACATGATACTAACATTTTAAATAAACATTGCTGATCTAGACTTTTTACTGGTTTCCATAAAACAGTGTTGCTCTATAAACTAGTCATGTACATGAATCACTATACTACTGCGCCACTGTGCCACAGCAGTAGAGTTGCTGCCTCACGGCGCCAGGGACCCGGGTTTGATCCTGACTACAGGTGCTGTTTGTACGGAGTTAGTGCGTCCTCCCCTTTACCATGTGGGTTTGTCTGGGTGCTCCGCTTTCCTCCCACATTCCCAAAACGTGTAGGTTAATTGGCTTTGGTAAAAATGCTAAAATTGTCCTTTGTGTGCAGGATAGTGTTAGTGTACTTGGTAATAGCTGGTCTGTGCAAACTTGGTGAGCCCACGCTGTATCTCTGGAGTCTAAGGTGAAGTCTAAACTGTTTTAATGTAGAGAGAAAGTATTCAGGAGTCTTGCCCTCTGGTAATGGACTGTGCACAGTACTCGCTGCACATTAGAGAGACACACACATCTGAGCTACTGCTGTTGAAATAGAAGGGATATGTCCCATTGGGACACCTGTCCAATGGGGAATTCCTTCCTCAAAGAGACGCACATGCTCATTGTGCTCGTATAGATCAGGGACATGACATCATCGCTGCAGGCCTGAGTAACCAGCCAGGCAGTTATGAAGCATATGGATGCAAGGTGTAGCAGCAATCCAGTCGTTCTGCTGGGGCAGTAATATAGGATAGGTAAATGCTGATTTTTGTTTTAAAAGTTGCTTCATTTTGCATCCAGGATTTGAGAGTG